>NW_025423030.1:0-101755 GCF_020497125.1 Mauremys mutica | reverse complement strand
TTGCCGCCTCGAAGGCTCCCTCTTGGACACAGTGGGGTCACCCGCTGGCTGGAAGAGTGTGGGGGCCACGCCGCAAAAGCCTGCCTCTGAGCAGCCATGTCAGGGACTCGGGCTTAATCCAAGCGCAGAATCTTCAGTTGTGTATGTTTCGCTCCTTGGAGCTATATGGATTTTCGCTCCTGCCCAAGCGGCAATGGAGAAGGGGACGAGACAGGCCGGCCCAAAGACGCCTCCCTCCCACTTCCCTGTACGCTGTGCAAAGCTCTTGGCCTGCCTCATGCCTCGTCAGGAAAGCGCATCCATGCGGCCCAAGCCTGAGTCACGTCCGCGGCCTGGCCCGCCCCGCCCCGGCTGACGGCGCGCAGAGCCACGCGAGTCGGGAGCCTCGGCTCTTTCCCCTGACAGCCACACACACAGTGCTGCCTAGCGCCCCCAGAGCCTCCCTCGTGTTCTCCTGCAGCAGCCGCCTGCCGGGGTGGTGGGAAAAGGGGACCAGGAAGCACTGCAGCCTCATTCCGGGACAGGAGGCCCTCGCCACGCCCAGGCCTGCCTCTTGCCTTCAGCCCAGGCAGCCAGAAGTGCTAGGGAGCTCCCTGGCAGGCTGCCGCTTCGCCTCAGCGCCTAGGCGCTCTGCTGGTCACCATTTCGCTTGAAGGTCCAGAGAGAAAAGAAAGAAGCACGTGCCTAGCAGAGAATGGTTTCGATCCATCAACCTCTGGGTTATGGGCCCAGCACGCTCCTGCTGCGCCAGTCTGCTGGCTTTTCATGCCTGCCACCCAGCCACCACTATCCGGATTAGTGCCTTACGCGCTCTCGCGCTGGCAGAGAGATGCGCAGGCTGTCACTGAACTGAAGGAGGGAGATCACTTTTTGACAGGTTACGCCGCCTCTTAAAGGTGTTTGTCTGGCTGGCAGCCCTGGTTCCCAGGTCTCTCCTAAGGGAAGAAAGTTTCTGTGCAAAATATTAAAACTTTTAACAGAGAGGAGGGAAAGGCGATGGCCACATGATGGGGCCAGTATGTACCTCAACATGGTTCTTCTATGTGGGATGACTCTGAACATTGACTGATCTCCACTCCCTTGGATTTGAAGAGATATTTAGTTGGGCACTTGGGAACCTATAAGGCTGAAGCAATGTTATGGATGGTGACACTATGATTGAAGGGTTTTTTAATGTTGCAGAAATTGTTAAAAACACTGAGCTTAAACTGGAACTGCCTGTTATTAAAGGCTGGTTTCCCCACGTCAGTTCCATAAGCTCTGCTAGAAACACCCTGGCTTCTCTCCTGCCTCGGTGGGAACTAGAGGGAATCATCCCCTGCTGTTGCCTTGGCTCCAGGCTGGTTTTTCTGGGGAGGGGACATGGAATTGATTTGTTCGCTGTTGAGAAGGAACCAGGCCAGTTCTCAGAGAACGAGAACTCCCAGCATCTTCTCAGCCCAACCCAGGCTGCTGCCCTGTCCCAGCCTCTGTTCCCCTGGGGGCCCTGCGTGTTTGACTCTAGAGCAGGCCGGGAGCAGCAGCTGAGGCAGAGGACAGCCTGGGCCGGGCAGAGAAGAAGGAGTTTAGCAAGCAAAAAAGGTAAAATGGCAGGGGAGTATTACCTTGAACTCGACGGCATTTCTCCATTGGTCTGTCTGCTTTGGGGCAGGGACAATAACACGTCCTGCTGCATTCGTTATTTCAAAGGGCAGTTTAGGATTTTCATTCTCACACACGGTGCACAAAGCAGGACTCAACCTTTGGCGAAAACTAAACAAGCTGCTCACAGATTCTGGCAGCCCCAATGAGCCATTTCGTGTGAGAGCTCAGACCTGCCCCGTCCCAGAGGGAGGGGTGGAGGTCATCTGTGTGGGGACTGGAGCACTGACCTACCCGCTCGTAACTCCCAAACGTTCAGTAACTCTGTTATCAGGTGCCTGTGAGTGTTATTTAAACCATAAGAAAAACCACACTGGGCTAGACCTAAGGCCCATCTAGCTCTGAATCTTGTCTCCTGACAGTATCCAATAGCAGGTGCCCCAACAACCAGTCAACAAGGCCCCACTGGGAATTGAACCCAGGATCTCCTGTTTACAAAACAAATGCTTTAGCCAGCTAAGCCATGGTACCTGTGGGTGACTAAAACACACTGTCTGCCCACACCTGACTCCCTGCCATTGCCACCAGGGCCTGACAAGCTTTGCTTGTCTTTGGATTCTGCAAAGCAGAGGAACAGGTGACGTTTTCCTTACAAGTTGTGTGTGAGTGAATCTTTGGCCAGGTCTGCACTACAAAGTTGTTTCAGCAGAATTATATTGCTCAGGTGTGTGAAAAACACACAACGCTCCCTCGGTCGGCAGCTTGTGGCTGGTGTACACACTGCCATGCCACGTCTGGCGACAAAACTGCCCTGTTTTGGTGACAAAATAAAACAACTTCGATGAGAGGTCTAGAGATTTTTGCAGGAAACTTAAAGTGACAGAGTGTCAGTGTAGACGCTGCTGTTCATTATATCACCATAACTGGCCTCCCCCAGTATCCCACAATGCCTGCTGTGAACTCGCCTGCCCTGCATTCCTGCTACAGAGCTATGGGCCCCTCCCCTTTCATCGCTCTGGGAAGTTCTGACAGCTGAGCCTGCTGCTCTGCTCCGGCAGCCAGGAGCAAATCACTGCCATGGATGCTGCTCTCTACCGCCCTGTGAACACAGAGCAGGGTGGTGGGAACTTCCTTACATTGGGGGGGCACCGGCATCTGAACTGTGACACCCCCATGACACCCCTTCCCTGGAGGAGGCTCTTACCTTCTAAACAGGGATGTCTGTTTTGTAGTAAAATCACTGAAAGAGAAGGAGAAAACTCAAAAGAGGTTCCTCCTGATGCTTATGTCCGTGAACCCGAACACTCCCTCAGTCCTCAAAGAGAGACCTGGAGAAGGAGACTTGCTGAAGCAAAGCCACAGGGGTCCCTGAGGTTTCCCTGGCCCCTCACCCCTCTCCTGCCTGCCTGATGTCAGCATCTCTCTGGGAGGTCACCACCTCCCCACCAATAGTCTGAGGTCCTGCAAAAGGCCTTTGTGATGTCACTGCCACACCCCTCCCTTGCTGTGCTAATGTCCTGCCCTTGCCCAGGCACTTTGGAGGTTTGAGCTACTCCCTGTGGATCACCCCACTCAAGGAGCGTTCGTTCTAGGAAGCAAGCCGGCTAGACAGGAAAACATCAGACGCTGCTCCCAATGCTACACTCAGTTTTTCAGAAATTAGTCAACTTTATGGCCAGAAGGGACCATTAGAGCATCTAATCTGACCCCCTGCATATCACAGGCCTCCTGTATGACACAATAGCTACTTTTGGGGCAAACACATTCCAGAAAGGCATCTAGTCTTCATTAAATGACATCAGGAGATGAAGAATCCACCACTTTCCTTGGTAGCTTGTTCCTGTGGTGAATCATCCTCATTGTTGAATATTTGTGCCTTAGTTGTAATATGAATTTGTCTCTTTTCACCTTCCAGCCATTGGGTCTTGTTATGCCTTCTCTGCTCGATTAAAGAGCCCTTTCATACCCAATCTTTTCTCTCCATTAAGGCCCTTCAACACTTCAATGAAGTCACTTTTCATTCATGAAGGACCCCCCGCCGCCGAATTGCCACCCAAGACCCAGAGCTGAAGAATCTCCGGGGGCCCAGGCCCCATGAGAGTTTTCCAGAGCCCCTGGAGTTAATGAACCCCGCTCCAGGAGCCCCAAAACACTCTTGTGCGGGCCCCTGTGGGGCCCAGGGCAAATTGCCCCACTTATCCCCCGGGCAGCCCTGATGGGACCTGGAGCTACTGATATTTCAGGACTCCTGTGAGACTTTCAGCTGGTTGGTTTGCACTCTGCTCTCATTGCTTCCCTCTCGGGACTCTCTCTTCTTCTCCCTCTCTGCTGCTCTCCTCCCCTAGACATTGAACCCAGCCCTTGCTGCTGCTAACACCAACTGGCAGAAGGGCCTATAAGCCCCCTGCCTGAGGGCAGGCCAATGCATGTGGGGGGCCAAAAGCAATATGATATTCTCTGTCTTATTCTCTATCCCTTTCTTAATGATTCCCAAGATTCTCTTTGCTTTTTTGACCGTCATTACACACTGAGTGGATGTTCTCAGAGAACTATCTGCAGTGACTCCAAGATCCCTCTTGAGTGGCAACAACTATTTTTGGCCTCGTCATTTTATATGTATAGTTGGGATTATGTTTTCCAATGTGCATCACTTTGCATTTATCAACAAATCTGTCATTTTGTTGCCCTTTCACCCAGTTTTGTGAGCTCTTTTTGTAACTCTTCGCAGGCTGCTTTGGACTTAACTTTCCTGAGTAGTTTTGGATCATCTGCAAATTTAGCCACCTCGCTGTTTACCCCTTTTTCCAGATCATTTATGAATATGTTGAATAGCTCTTATCCCAGACGCCCTGGGGGGCACCACTATTGACCTCTCTCCATTTTGAAAACTGACCATTTATTCCTACCTTGTAACCAGTTATTTACCCAGGAGAGGACCTTCCCTCTCATCCCATGAGAATGTAATAGAGCAGAATAGGGCTTCCTTGGGAGGGGGAGTGAATTGAAAATATATCAGGGGGTTGTGCACATTTACTGTCCTGGTGAAAAAGTGTGTCTGATACTCAGTCTTTGCTGTGCCTGCCGGCTGTGACTGCTGAGGACATTTTCCTTCTCTCCTCCAGGGTCTCCCTTCTGCCAGATTCTCAAAAAATCAGGCCCCCTGCAGACTATGGCAGAGCAGTTTGGTAATAGGCTGCAGGACTCACCACGTAAGAATGTAGCTGCTGTAGCTCCTTGACTGTCCATGGGCCAAATCCTGCAGCCCTGGCAGCCCTGGATAACCTCCCACTGATGGAGATGGGAATTGAGCCTTTGTAACTAGCTGCTGGTACCTGAGGTCTCAGCTACGGATTAAACTGGTGGCAAACACAGCTTCAGCCAAAGAAGAGAAGGATGTAAGTGAAAGAGCAAAGCTGGCCCTGGGGAGCTGCTGCAGTCCCGTCACCACAGCTGGAAGGGAGAAGAGGAAAAACTCCCTAAAGTGCTGGGATTAGCCCCGAGAAAAGGAAGTTTGTCAGTGAGATCAGCAGCAATAACTGTGAAATGAAGGAGTGCTTTCTCCTCTGTGCCGACATGGTTGAATTGTGTTACTGTACTGTGAGATAAAGCTTTAAAATATCCTGCTCTAATTTCAGGATGGGTCTGAAACCATAATCAGTCTCTGTGGGAAGTGGCCTCTGGATAGTGATCTTTGGGAAGAGCTGGCTGAAGAGCCTTCCTACTCACCAGGAGATCCTGGCTTGACCTGCTAGTTCTTCCTTGCTGAACCTAGTTTGTCTGTCAGGCTCCTTTCTTTTATTTCTTCTAATGAAAAGAAAAGACCTCACTCCACAATCCTTGGAAGTGCTTGTTCAAGACACAGAGACCCTTCCTTGCAGCTAAGTCTTGGAAAGTGTTAAGTGGTAAGTCTGGAGCTGATGGAAAGGTTACCATGACTCAGAGTTGAGCTGAAGCTGCTGTGACTGAAACACAGAGCACTAATCAGTATCTGATCACAGCAGCTTGTGGGAGAAGCGCATGTTAGAAGCTCTCTGTCAGCTCAGCTGTGGCTTTCTGTGCACTGAGCCAGCCTGCTCAAGGTCTGCAAGTCTTGAGGGAAATGGGGAACAGTTTTACTTTGGAATTTGAAGGTGTAGTCTTGGACCATCAAGTGGAGTGGTTGCAAATGGCCTGCTGGGGAAGGCACCCTGGCTTAGTAGGCTAAAGCACCTGTCTCATAAACAGGAGATCCTGGTTTCAACTCCCAGTGGTGCCTTTTTCTATAGCTTTTGTCTTCTCTGCTCACATTTTCCTGTGTCTTCCTAGGAAACAGAAGAGACCTCCCTTGACAATCCAAGTAATTGCTTGTGAAGGAAAAGGCTTCTTTCCAACGGAGCATTGGAGAGAATCAAATCCTCAGTCTGGTGTTGATGAAAAGGCTATTGGCATTGGCAAGGAGGTTGCTCCGGCTGCAATTTGCTGTGACAGGAGACCCTGTGTTGTGCGGCCATGCAATTCACTGGGGATATCTGTGCACAGAGCCCCTTCTAGAGGGTTCTCTGCAGGGCTTGCAGGAAATGGAGAATGACTGTCCTTTCACTTTTCATGTTATTGTTGATGAAAAATGGAACAGTTAGGGGAGAAGTCCCAGAGCATGGCACCATGGCAGAGCTTGCCAAGAGAGCTGCTGGATAAAGAGCAGATTCAGGATCCAGCATCCAGTGCTGCCTTGCTGAACGTGCCTCCTCTTGTCCCCTTTTGGTCAATCTTTTTTGTTAATGGAGAAGCTCGACTCTGGCTCGCCATACAAATGCTTGCAAAAGAAACGGGTCTTTTTGCTGACAAGTGTCAAAAGGAGGCTTTGGATAAACATGGAAACAAGGTCAAGGTCACTGTAACTCATCCTGCATGTGCAGCTGTTGAAGCTACAAGGCAGAGCACTAAGCACAGTATTACCATGGCTGGTCACAGCAGGATCTCTGTGTGGTGGGATCCGCAGGGTACAATCCCAAACTGTGGAACTGCTCTGTCCTCTTATCTCTCCAGCCTGGGCTGTGTCTTACAATGCTGCACTAGTGACAAGCAGCAAAACCCCCTCCATGTGCTGTGATCATTCAGCCAACAACATGCAGCAATGCACCCAACTAAGTTGCATGAATGCTCTATAAGCCACTCCTCAATTATACATAGAGAGACACCAGCATATCTCCCCAGCCCTCAGCCTTGCACCTCAGAAATGTACCATCTTACACTGCTCAAAACCTCTTGAAAAGTGCAAGCTCATTAATTAATTCACCACTTCCTCAAAAAGAAAGTGAATATGCACCAGCCTTTTTAATCTGAGCAGCTTTCCCAAGCACTTTGGACAATTTCACAAGTAAGTATAAAACATTAAAATAAGTTTATTAACTACAGAAAGATAGACTGTAAGTGATTATAAGTGTTAGGCAGAGAGGTCAAAGTTGGTTACATAAATGAAAATAGAATCTCAGTGTGACATTCTATACCTTTGGGGGAGCGGCTGTAACCCCCATATTCCTCATTTTCATATAATCGTGATCTTACATATAAAGCATGACTTGTAAGGTATCAGGGGAAAGGATATGATCTGCTAAAAGTCATTTCTCTATCCATCTATGTATACCATTCATGCATATGAAGTTATGAGAATTGTGCAGTATGGTTGTCACTATGCTGTAAGTTGGGGGAATCAGCCATCACCTGCATGAGGCCACACGAAGGGAATTGCTCAGCCTTGCTTGGAGAGATGCAGTGATGCTCACCTGACTCTGAAGAGGGCCACAAAGCCAATGGGGAAGGAAGGACATGATAAAAGGAGAGACAGTCGCCATGCTTTATCTCTCTCTTCCACCTCCACCTACAGACACCACCACACCAAGTGACTGAGGAGCTGATCAAAGGGGAGACCCTGGCTGAAACGCAACCAGCCAGCCTGTGGTGAGAAGCATCTAAGTTTGTAAGGGCACTGAAAGGGTTAAGATCAGCTTAGAATGTGTTTTGTTTTATTTCACAAAAGCAACGAGGAGTCTGGTGGCACCATAAGGACTAAGAGATTTATTTGGGCATAAGCCTTCATGGGTCAAAAACCCACTTCTTCAGATGCATGGAGTGAAAACTGCAGATACAGGCATAAATATTTGTTGGAACATGACATGAAGGGACCTTACAAGGGGAGAACCAGTGTTGAAGGCCAATTCAGTCAGGGTGGATGTGGTCCACTGCCAATAATTGATGGGGAGGTGTCAATACCAAGAGAGGGAAAATTGCTTTTGTACTGAGCCAGCCACTCCCAGTCCCTATTCAAGCTCAAATTAATGGTGTGAAGTTTGCAAATAAATTGTAACTCTGCAAATTCTCTTTGAAGTCCGTTTTTGAAGTTTTTTGAAAGGCTACTTTTAAATGTTAATGAATGTGAATGTGTGAATGTGTTAGTGAATGTGTAAATGGATTATTGCTTGTGCAAGTACCATATGGTCTAGTGGTCAGGGTTCCTGTTTTTTACCCAGGTGGCCTGGGTTCAATTCCCAGTGTGGGAAAAGTCCAGAGCTTTTGCTCAGAGGGGAGGCAGGAAATGAAAAGAATGGGAAGGGATCCTGCCAGCAGGGGAGTTGGACAGTGTTCAGAGGGGATCCCAGAAGTGGGGATGGGGGGCAGACGTCTGAAGGGAGATCAGGGAAGGATGCCAGCTGTATGGGAAGTTGACACTCTGGAGAGCACAGGCCTGGCATGGGGAGTGGGAAGAGTGACTCTGTCCCTCTAAACTCACCATCAGCAGACTCGGCAGGACTGGAAGAATTACGTATTTGTTGGTGAATGTCAATTTCTGTGTAAACACACAACCCAATGGCAAAATATTTCCATCAATAATAATCAAAATTGATAGATGGGCAAAGTAAGAAACATGCTGCTTGAGAACTTATCCTGTTCTAATCCTATAGGGGTCCCTTCTGCCTTAGGCACCACCATGTGGGTGTTTCATTTCCCTCCCCATTTTCACACAGAGACACAATTTCCTTTACATGGATCCATGAACAGCAAAACCTCCCTGTGTCTCAGGGAGCCCTGATGGGACCCTTCTCTCCAGTCCTTCCTCATCAAGCAGCTCAGTGGATGGGAATCTTAGAGTCCCCATGGTGCTTTACAGATGTGAACACAAAGAGACACTTGCAGCTACGTAGAATCATAGAAGATTAGGGTTGAAAGAAACCTCAGGAGGGTGTTTCATTGCACTGGAGACGTAGCCTAATGTTATGTCTACACTGTGATTAACACACCCAGGGCACCTGTCCCAAAGCCCGGGTCAGCTGGCTCAGGGTTATGGGGCTCGGGCTGCAAGACTATAAAATTACAGTGCAGACAAATGGGCTTGAGCCCAGCCTCTGAGGCCCCATGAGGGGTGAGGGTTTCTGAACCCAGGCTTCAGCGTGAACACAAATATCTGCACGACAGTTTTTAGCCCCTCAGCTTTACGTCCAGGAGCCCAAGTCTGATGACCGAGGCCAGCCCTGCTGCCACCTTTATCCCAGGAGAGATGGACTCTAAGGGTACGTCTCCATTGCAATGTAAGCCCAGGTGTGGCACACTGTGCTCAGAGCAGCACCTGGAAGCCCCATATTCACCACTCTCATATAATGATGACATGGTTTGTACAAAGTCTGCCTGGTGAGGTGTTATTTCAAAAGTCTTGATCTGTTGAACATTAATATCGTGTTGGATTGTGTGTGCTTGCATTGGTTGGGAAGTTATGAAGTTTGGTCTGTGTGTGTTACTGAGATACGTTATGAGGTTGGGAAATGCCCCCCACCAGCCTTTCGGGTGTGACAGTGGAGGAGCCAGACTCGCTGCTGGCCCATTGAAGGGATCCACACTCCCAAGGACTATCCCAGGAACCGTGTACAATGCAGACTTCTCCGAGATAGCACAGCGACAATGGACACTGCTTGACTCACATGGTAGCAAAGGAGCTTCCTAGCAAGTTGGAAGAAACTATGAAAGAGGGGAAGAGACATCATGACTTGGCCTCTCTCCCCCACAACTCAGCAGCTGGAAACACACCTGGAGGACAAAGACTGAACAGAACTGATTCAGAAATCAGAAGAGAATAATAACAATAATACTTTCAAACCAAAGTCCCCAACCAGACTAGTATTGGTTTTTCAGCAGAAAATTTTCAGTTTGGGGAATTTTGTTCTCTCAGTCAGACCTTGTCAAGGGAAGCAGGGAGAAAACGTTTGAGTTGCCTCCTTCAGAACAGCTTGGCCTGGACACTAGCTCTGGTTCACTGCTGTGGCCTTGCATGAGTTGAGGGTATTTTAATAATGTGGGCAGGTCCCAGGGTGTTTGGGGGAGATGATGAGGATGTTCCCTTTGGAGAAAAAAACTAAGAAATCTGGGATTTAGACATTTTATTTAAAGCAAGGGAGTTCTGAGTTTCTGTTTGCAAGAAGCAACATTGTTTGATCTGTCACTGTACCAAAGGGGGACATTGTTGTCTACAAAGGAGGGTGATGACTAAATGCATCCCATGAGGATGGGCTTCGAACCCATGCGTGCAGAGCACAAAGGATTACCAGTCCATCACCTTAACCACTCGGCCACCTCATCTGAGCTGTCAAGCAACAGACAGGAGGAGAAATCTAAGGCCAGCAGAGCTAGGGACAATAAGGAGTTTTTAAATACTAAGTGGAAGCAGGGGCTGAATGAGCTCCCCCCCTCACATCTAGTGAAGAGCTGGGGGAAAGACGTCAGGAACAGACCATGTTTGCATAGACACACCTACTCTGCCTAGCTATGCAGCATGATGGGGCCGCTTCCCCAAAATGACCAGTTTTGGCTGGTGGCGGGTTACAAATCACTTTAGGATTGAGTGGAATGAAATGTTATTATCCTTCCTGCATGAGTGAAGGGCAGCAGAACATACCTAGTCCGTCCTGATGGAGGGGTGGGTGGGTGGGTGAGGAATAGCTTTTATTGGACTTTGTAGAAGTGATTGAGAACATCACCCTAAACCAGTGATTCCCCAAACATTTCACACTGTGCCCTCTTAGCCATGGCTGTGGCCCCTCGGAAGCCGCAGTCAAGAACCGAGGCTGGGAGTGGGGCTGTTGCTTGCTGGGGAGAGGGGTGCAGACAGGGGTAAGGGGGTCGAGGCCGAGCTGGAAGCCAGAGCCCCAGGCTGAGGGTGGGGTTGGGGAAGAGCTGGGACAGAGTGGGGCTGAGTGCTGCTCCCTCCCTGGGGGCTGGCTCAGGCCCTGAGGTGCCCCCATGACTGTTCCTCTGTGTCCCCCTAGGAGTCATGCCTCATATTTTGGGAACCACTGACCCCTACTCGCTAATCAGAGGCTAGTGATGCCAAAGCCCAGGAAAAGGGAGAACAAGTGCGGGGCCCCCAGCACTGGAGCCATGTGAAGGGGCTGCAGGAGAGGGGCAATGGCTGGTGGCACAGGGAGACAAGGGCAAAGGGGGCACAGGAGGGGCAGAAATTAGGGGTGAAGGAGGCGCAAGGGTTGGGAGTGCAGGAGCTAGCGGTAAAGGGGGAGTGGGGATCGTCCAGGGGCAATGGGGAAGTGCCAAAGTACAAGCTTTGCCAAGGGCACCATTTCCCCTAATGCTGGTCTGAGCAAACAACTGGAAATGACCCTTCAGTGAGACCAGAACCATCGTGTAGAAAAGCCTTTTGGTTAAGTGGTGGTGGCTGAGTGCTTAGGAAAAGCAACTGGGTGTCTTTCTGTGGAGGTTTGATTCTTGCCTGCTAGGCAAGGCTGGTGTGTGGTGTCTCCACGGCTGTATTTTCAGTGTCTGATCACCCACAGTGCCACAGGGACCCAAGTCTAGACATATTCAGAGGCTCTATGCCAGGGTTTCTCAAACTTCCTTTCACCACAACCCCCTTCTGCCAAAAAAATACTTACTACATGGCCCTGGAAAGAGGGACCAAGCCCCTCCACACTGGGCAGAGGCAGGGGAGACAAAGCCTGAGCCCTGCCCCAGTTAGGGGAAGACAAAACCAGAGCTTGAAGCTCTGGCTGGTGGGGCTCAGACTTTTGGCTTCAGCCCCAGGCACCAACAAGTCTAATGCCAGCCCTGGTGACCCCATTAAAACAGGGTTATGACCCACTTTGGGGTCCTGACTCACAGCTTGAGAACCACTGCTCTATGCTGATGGGAGAGAGTTTTCCTGTGGGTGCAGTTAATCCACTTCCCCAAGAGGTGGCAGCTATGTCAGTGGGAGAAGCTATATTGGTGGGTGTGCAAGCTGTGGTGTTTACCACATTTAAGAAGTTTAATCAAACCCCATTTTTAAAACCACCTGTGTTCTGGGAATGGCAAAGGTGCTCGATGAAGCAGGGTCTGTCCTTCAAAGTCCTGGAGATCACAATTCCACTTTACTGGTGTGATGGGGGTATAGCTTAGTGGTAGAGTGCTTGACTATTGATCAAGTGGTACTTGGTTCAAACCACAGTGCTCTCTTATAACTTTCTTTTTAAAAAAGGAAAACATTTTCATTTCCATTCTCCATTATGTTCAGGAGCTCCACTATATGTGGATGCTTAATATGAATTTAAACACTCAACATTTTGCTGTCCAAATGCATAAAACCCTAGCAAAGCTGTCCATCAGCTGAAATCAGTTCCAGTCCTCTCAGTGTCTAGTTTATGTTTTCATCAATTAAACAAAGGGATCATATGGATGTACATTTGCAGATCCCTCTTCTCCAGGAGCTATGCTGTGCAGAAGAACAAGAACCACATCCAGCTGCAGTTCAGGAGTCTGATGACCAAAGAGCCAACAAATGTTCTGAGGGCTGGAGAAAAATGCCTTCTAGTGAGCTATTGAAAGAGCTCAACCTGTTTCGCTTATCAAAAGAAGATTGAAAGGTGACTTCATTGAAGTGTTGAAGGGCCTTAATGGAGAGAAAATATTGGATATGAAAGGGCTCTTTAATCTAGCAGAGAAAGGCATAACAAGACCCAATGGCTGGAGGTTGAAAAGAGACAAATTCATATTACAACTAAGGCACAAATATACAACAGCAAGGATGATTCACGACAGGAACAAGCTACCAAGGAAAGTGATGGATTTGCCATCTGCTGATGTCATTTAATGAAGACTAGATGCCTTTCTGGAATGTATTTGCCCCAAAAGTAGCTATTGTGTCATACAGGAGGCCTGTGATATGCAGGGGGTCAGATTAGATGCTCTAATGGTCTCTTCTGGCCATAAAGTTGACTAATTTCTGAAAAACTGAGTGTAGCATTGGGAGCAGCATCTGATGTTTTCCTGTCTAGCTGGCTTGCTTCCTAGAACGAACGCTCCTTGAGTGGGGTGATCCACAGGGAGTAGCTCAAACCTCCACAGTGCCTGGGCAGGGGCAGGACATTAGCACAGCAAGGGAGGGGTGCGGCAGTGACATCACAAAGACTTTTTGCAGGACCTCAGACTATTGGTCAAAGGTGGTGGGGAGGTGGTGACCTCACAAAGAGATGGTGACATCAGCCAGGCAGTACAGGGGCGAGGGAATCCTCAGAGACCCCTGTGGCTTTGCTTCAGCAAGTCTCCTTCTCTAGGTCTCTCTTTGAGGACTGAGAGAGTATTTGGGTTCAGGTACGTGAGCGCCAGGAGGAACCTCTTTCGAGTTTTCCCCTTCCCTTTTCCTGATTTTACTAGAAAAGAACTGTCCCTGTTTAGAAGGTAAGAGCCTCCTTGAGGTTTGAAACCTGTTCAGTCTGATCCATCTGGTGACAGTTGAATTCTACGCATGGAAAACACGAGTTTAAGGGGCTCTGTAAACGGGTTGACTCACCCCTGCGGCGCCTCCTGCTGGTTGCTTTCCGAATCTAGCTCTTTTTCCAGTCCGGAGCGCCCTCTGCAGGCTGGTGATCCACCTGCTTTACTCTCGGCCCCGTGTCCCTCCCTGGACCCGGTGCCCCTTTAACTATACCTGGGTCTCCCCCTCCCAGGGGAACCCCCACTCTACTATCCCCACTTTGCCTCAGTAGTGGCCACTGACAGTCATGGTCTAGCCCCACACCCTGGGGCAGACTGCAGCATCGGCCCACTCATCACAGGCCAAGGGGGTTTGGACCTGCTGCTTTGCCTGCTCCTGGGTTGTCCCTTGCAACCCCCCCAGTACCTTCTGGCCTACCACTAGGCTGCAGCCTGGGGTTTTCCTGGCCAGAGCTCCCCAGCTCCTTAGCCTTCCCAGCCCTGCTTCACCCAGGTACTCTTGTTCTGCTTCTAAGCAGCCAGGCCCATCTCTCTCTATAGCCAGAGAGAGACTGTCTGCTCCTGGCTTCCCTGCCTTCTTATAAGCCCTGTTCAGTTTGGGCGTGGCCTCCAGCTGCAGCCACTTTCCCAATCAGCCCAGCCAAAAGCCCCTTCCCAGGGCTGTTTTAAAGCCCCACCGGGCGGGAGCGGATAGCCACTCCGCTACAGGGTCGAATTTTATTCTACACCTGGGATTTTGTTCCTTAGAATCACGGGGGATGTTAGGGTTTGTCCTTTTTGTTTCATCTTTTCCTTCATCCTTCCCTCCCTCCTTTCTCTTTGTCTCTTGCTTCTTTTGTCCTTTCACCTGTTCCCCTCCCAACACCAGGAGCGGTGTGTGTGTGTTTTGTGGGGGAGTGCTCGGCAGTGTTGAGATGAGTTCCTGTCTACATCCTGTAAAACTTGCCCATACCGGTATTGCCCTGGCCTCTTCTTTTGTCATTCAGTGTTGAACGCATTCTAAGACAATATGCATTTCCTCACCTTTTGGGGGCGAAGCCAGACTTTAAGGCACCTGCTCCCCTACTTGGTGTAAACTTTGCTTGTGCCAATCAGAAACGGACACAAACAGGTTTTGGGCCCCGTCCCCTATGACACTTCTATGATGTCATAGTTGGTACTTTAGGCCTGCCTGCCATGTGCAGGCAGGGAGAGGAGAAAGAAAAACGAATCCTGTGTACACCCATAACCGAGCCTGATCACCTCGAAGCCTCTCTCTCAGCTCACGTGTTTAAAAAAGAGCTTCTACGTTTGCCGGTCGTTATGCATTGGTTTGTATTTGTAAGTATCAGTTATTATTAAATGCTGCATCTTTGTTTATAAATATTGTTAGTAGATATTTTAGTCATTGTGTGTTTTAAGTTTCATTAACTCTATTAGCTAATCATACGCTGCTCCCTTACCCCTTGTAATTATCCCCAATAAAACTTTAAATTGATTAATTTTAGTGTGTGTGTTTTTCTGCAGTTTGCATCGTGACCCATACTCTCCTTGCATCCCTTACGAATATAGTCTGTTGCCACGTGCAGCCTGGTAAATAACAGGCCTGCATTTTCTTTCGCCCCTGCGAGTCCGTGGCAATCTACAGGCAGCTCCCACTGTGGGTGGTCCACCCAAAAATGTGGGGCTGAAATAGTGCTGGGGCAGTGATCCCCACCGGTGACCTGGGCCATCCTTTGGGCTCTCTGGTGAGAACCCTCAGCCTCCCGTCCTCAGTCTCTACCCTGATTGGCTGAGCAGGGGGTTATTGACAGGGAGGAGACTCAGGTCCTTGTTCTTCTCTTTTAAGCCCAAGTAAATAAGTCAGAACCAGTCATATGTTTGATGAATTTTGCTGCTTTCTGCATTAATTGTCTCTGAGCAGTTCATGATTCTCTCTAACATTGCAGTTCTCCTCATATACTTGCTGAATAATTACTGTGCACTGTTGTTGGTCTGGAGCTCATCTGAGAGCACTTTATTCAGGTCATTCAGTGTCTGAAATTCAAGATCTGATGGTTAGTTTGAAAATCAGGGCTCTTGGATCCTATTCCCAACTCTGCCACTGACTGGCTGTGTGACCTAAGACAAGTCAATTCTCCTTTCTCAGCCTTTGCTTCTCCCTCTTTCAAGTAAGGATAATAATGATCCGCTCCTACCTACCTCACGGTGGGTGGAGGATGGGATCCATTGGAGAGTGTCACTAGGATTAGTGCATAATATGAGGTGTCCTATCACGTTTACTCAGAGCAGATTAACACATAATAGAATAGCTGAAATAGTCTATTTCATTTGTATTCTTTTATTTTGAAATTGTTAAGAGCAGCAACTACTTAGCTCAGACTGAAGCATCTTATCTAATGTTTGAGATCCAAGTGTCTCTTCTTTGTGTGCGAGGAGACAATTTAACACACTGTGACAAACAGGAGATGCTTTTGTTTTGCAACAACATATTTTTGCAAAGAACTTTCATCCCACTTGTTATGATTTTGAGAAACAAACTGGTTTAGTCTGAATGGGCTTTTCTGACAGAAACGGTTTCAATGAAATTTCCCCACCATCTCTATTCCTGGGCTCTATCCCTGCCTCGGGGTGGTGGTGGGGTGTTTGTCTGTTAGAACAGGAGTCAGGACCGGTGGCTTCTCTTTCTGGCTCTGCCACCACCTTCCTGGGTAGTCACTTCCCTTCTCTGTACCTCAGGCTCCTCCCCGTCTGCCCAATGTTAACAGGGACAATTCTCGAACTCTGGGCAGTTTTGAGCCTGAGTGAGATAAGGGGCGTTAAAGCCCTCTGTGAAGGAGAAAGGGGAGTTTCACAGAGTTTAGCACCAAGGAATTCTAAAGTTTGCTAAAATGTCTAGTCTGCGGAAACAAGAAATGGTCGGGGCCAAACTTTTTAACCACTGCCTTTTTTAAAGCCCATTCAGGTATGTGATTCCCCGTCTTTTAGGTACCTGGGGTTCTTTGCCAGCAGGAGAGCAGAGGTACCTGCCTCCATTTTTGTGGCCTTAACTAAACAGGTATTGTGCCCCAGTTCTCATCTGAGATCCCTGGAAAAAAAAATCCTCCCATCCATGAACAAGACAGGACCTATCTTTAAAATGGGAACAAAGAGACCCCTGGGACTTACAGACTAGCTAGCCTCACTTCCATAGCTGGGGAGATCCTGGAATACATTCTTAAACAATCACTTTGTCAGCAGCACCTACAGGATACTTTGGTTCTTAGGACTAGTGAGAATGGATTTGTCAAGAACAAATAATTCCAAACCAATCCTCTTTCCTTCTTTGGCAGGGTTCTGGGCCTAGTGGAGGTGGGTAAACAGTAGATGGGATCTATCTCGGTGTTACTGAGGCTTTTGACACAGTCCCGTAGGACATTCTCACAAGCAAACGAGGGAAATGCGGTCTAGATGCAATCAGTGCCATGTGGGTGCAGAGCTGGTTGAAAGCCCAGACTCCAAGAGCCCTTCTCCATGTCTGGCTGTCCAACGGAGAGGGTGCACCTAGTGGGTCCGGCAGGGATCAGTCCGGGGTCCGGTGCTATTCAATATTTTCATGAATGATTTGGAAAATGGAGTGGAGAGCAGGCTTCTAAAATTGGCAAATGACACCAAGCACTTTGGAGCACAGGATTGGAATTCAAAACGCCCTTAACAAACTGGAGAATTGGTCTTCTAGAGCCAAACTCCATGGCTGGGCCCCTCTCTCTAGACTGAGCTGAAGTGAAACCCCAGAGCCAAACCCTCCTCCTCCTGGTCCGTGCGCTCCGCCCTTGAATGGTCAGATGCTGCTTAGCGCTGTCAGAGCAGCTTTGGCTGGGGGATTCTCCCAGCACTTTCCAATAGCGGGAAAGTATGAAATCCCCATTTGACTGCTGGGGACAGAGCCCTAGAGGGGGGAGCAACCTGCCCAAAGTCCCACAGGAAAAGGAAAACAACCAGCAGTGGTGGAACCAATAGGAAACCCAGCAATGGAACTCAGGAGTCCTGACTCCCAATCCCCTGGTCCAGTCACTCCAGCGGAGCACACTCCCTCTCAAAGGCAGGGGGAGCGGCCATGAGGGTTGCTTGTAATTGCCAGCTGTGGGAGGGAGTGTGCAGCAGGGGTTAGCGAAGGGGCCTGGAAAGAAGGACTGCTGGGTCCCATCCATCCTTCTGACACTTGGTGTGACCCTGAGCCAGTAGCTTCCCCTCCCCAGGCCTGTTTCTCATCAATGGGGTTGGGGTCACAGTCCCGACAGCCGAGGGGGGTTGGGAGGCTCCAGGAAGGTGTGTAAAGTGCTGGGATTTCAGGATCCTGGAGGCGCTGTCACCCCCGCACTAGGGTGATGTTCTGCACCCCCTGCTGCTGGCCAAGTTTCTCCTTTCCCTGGCAATAAGACAGACTCTTGTTTTCCCAGCCAGCCAATCGCCCGGTATCATCACCCTGCCAGCTGGCTGGGCAGGGTAACTCCTCAGGTCACCACCCCCCTCTCCAGCCTGCCTTGGGCTTGGAGAGTGAGGAGAAGGGCGAGGGACGACACTGAACATCCTCCATCCATCGCTCCGTCACCAGAGCAAGTGAGCGGCATTAGGGTTCCTCGGTGGAGTCCCCTGTCTGTCTGGGGGGAAGCAGAAAGATGGGGAGAGAATCTCTCCCAAAGGAGATTGGATTTGCAAACAGCCCCCAGGAGCCCCTCACTCTGGGAGGGGGGGGGCGGCTTCTCCAGAGCCGTCTCCCGTGTGTGGGTGGGTGCGGCAGGGGGTCAGGGTTGCAGGAGGGGTGCGGGTTGTGGCAGAGGGTTCAGGGCAGGAGGTCAGGTTGCAGGGTATGGCAGGGGGTTGGGATGGGGCAGGAGGTCGGGGTGCAGGATGCGGCAAGGGGCTCAGGACAGGGGGTTCAACTGAGAGAGGGGCTCAGGGTCTATGGGGCTATGGGGCTGGGTCTCTCATCCCTCCATCCTCTCCCCTGCCCCCAATATCCCTCTTGGGCTCTATGGGGCTGGGTCTCTCTCCCTGCCCCTGTGCTCCCTCCCTGCACAGCATGTCCTGGGAGTGACTCAGTTTCCCTGGACCAACATTTCACCCCCCCACCCCACATGTCTCTTCTCTCCCCCAGCTCCCTCCACCCCACCCCCATTTCCCCTGCACCCCAGGCTGGGTCTCTGCCAACCCCCTCTCCTCCTGACCCCAATATCCCCTGCCCCTATGGGTCTTCAGCGGCAATTCGGTGGCAGGTCCTTCCTTCTGAGAGGGACCGAGGGACCTGCCGCCGAATTGCTGCTGAAGAGCGCGACGTGCCGCCCCTTCCCCTTGGCCGCCCCAAGCACCTACTTGCTGAGCTGGTGCCTGGAGCCGGCCCTGGCTGGGGCTGTGACGGGCTGTGACCTGCTCACTCCCCCAGGGCAACTCACTCACTTGAAACCAGCAGGACAGAAGGTGTCACGTGTCCATGGGCGGGGCTATGCAGATGAGCAGTGTCTGGCGGCAGGACGGGGAGCAGCGAGAGGAACCGAAGGAGCCCGGCGGAGAGAATTCTCTGCGTGTGGACAGAATCCGGTGTGGGGAGTTCGTGCTGTGGGTGCCTGCACCAGAGTCACTTCGGGGCAGTGATTGTCACTGAGCTAAGTAGTGACAAAAGGTGTGTGAATGGGGTGTGGTGCCTGGCCGGGAGCAGCTCGTGGTGATAAGAAAAGTGGTAGGAGCAAGAGGTCCTGTCCTAGCAGGGGGTGCAAGGAGATTTGGGGGCTTGTTGCTATGCAAAGGGGTATCTGGGGGATGCAGCTACAACTCTTCTAACCTGACTAGTTTTTTCTGTGTTGGGGGGCAGGTTTCATGATGTTACAGCCCCTGGGGGAGGGATTTGAATCATAACTCCAAAGTGGGAGAACAACTTCCCCCCACTTTTGCTCAGTCTCCACTAGGGGGCTGGGCTGGGATCTCTAGGGGAGGAAGCACAGGGAAAAAGTCTCCCCTTGCATCCGACGAAGTGGGTATTCACCCATGAAAGCTCATGCTGCAAAACGTCTGTTAGTCTATAAGGAGCCACAGGATTCTTTGTTGCTTTTACAGATCCAGACTAACACGGCTACCTCTCTGATACTAGTCTCCCCTATGGAACCCAGGAGTCCTGGATCCCAGTTCCCCTGCTCTAGACCCCCTCCACTCCCAGAGCCAGGGATAGAACCCAGAGGTCCTGGTGCCCAGCCCCGTCCCTGCTCTGACCACTCAGGGCCAAACTTTTTAACCACTGCCTTTTTTAAAGCCCATTCAGGGATGTGAGTCCCTGTCTCTTAGGTACCTGGGGTTCTTTGCCAGCACTTTGGGAAAATCAGTTAAGGCCCTTAGCAGAGCTGAGACACAGACACAGTGACCCCTGCACCACCCTTACCCTACTCTCCTCCCAGGGTGGTGCAGGGGTCACTGGGTCTGTGTCTCAGCTCTGCTAAGGGCCTTAACTGATTTTCCCAAAGTGCTTCCTTCTGAATCCATCCGACAAAGTGGGGATTCACGCATGAAAGCTCATGCGCCAATACGTCTGTTAGTCTATAAGGTGCTACAGGACCCTTTGCTGCTTTTACAGATCCGCCACATCTACCCCCTGCCTGGTCACTGCCCACCCCGGTGTGGGGGCACCAGCGCTGTGCCGGGTCGTGATGGGAAATTGTCCAAGCTGGCCCAGGAGAGACGTGTGTGTCCCTGCTGCCCCCTGCTGGCGGGGCTGAGCCCTACTCTGTGTGTGTGTGTGTGTGTGTGTGTGTCTGTGACACTGTTTGTATCAGTGTGTTGCTGAGCTAACCAGTAGGAAATGGCTTGCCAGGATTTTGTATTCTGTGGCAAGTGACACACACACACACTCACACACACACACTGACGCACAAAGGGACTCACACAATCCCAAGAACACTCACACACAACACACCCAGAGGGACATGCTAGCTCAACCCCCAAAGAGAAAAACAATCACCCCCCCAGCCACACTCACAATCACACCCCCCACACACCATAATATTCACAGTCGTGCTCAGAGACACAACTGCACGCAGTTCACTCCCACTGCTCCAAATACAAGGACCTCCTGCCCCACACAGCATGTGCCGAGGCCTGTGGAACTCACTGCCACTGGACGGCTACCGATGAGAATGATCCCCTCGTGCTGGATCGTCTGCTTGGCCCCCTGCCCCCTCTCGGGGCGCGCTGTGTGGCGTGGCTGGGGATTGTGCACTGGCCCAGCACCAGGCAACACAGAACGGACACCACATGCCCTGCCCCACCTCATCTGAGCTGCTCTCCAGGTGCATCGGAGCCCAGTGCCCCACACCTTGGCACTCCTGCCCCACAGGGGGTGAGCTGCAGCCCCCGCCACACTCCACAGAGGGGAGAAGGGTCAGGCCAGCCAGCCCTTGTAAGATGGGGAAATCACCGTCGGTGTTGACAGTATGGGGGCTGTGACATATGGAGAAACGGTTGTCACGGCAGCAGAGCATGCGCACACACACAATTGCAAACATACACGAACACATGCATGAATCCAGCCACACACACACACAATTGCTAATATACACAAACACCCGCACAAATCCAGCCAACACCAACCCAAGCCTGGGAGCCAGGGGAGCAGAGCAGAGCAGGCTGGGGCCGGGTCGCTCCACTTCCTGCAGGAAGTAGCCAGCCACCCTGGTCCCACGATGGCCTGTGGCCAGCCCCCTTCTGCTTCCCCCCACGGAGGCCTGGGACCAGCCCCTCTCTGCTTCCCCCCACAGAGGCCTGGAGCCCCAGCCTGCTCTGCTCCCCTGGCTCCCAAACTTGGGCGGCGGGGAACCACCCCACAGCACTCGCCGGCGGCGTGGCTGGGAGCCAGGGGAGTGGACCAGGCTGGGGCTGGGTCACTCCACTTACCAGGCAGTGAGTGCAGGGGCGGGGGCCATGGGGAAGAGCCGGGCAGCCCCCCTGCAGCAGCTCCCCACCCCAGCTCATCTCCGCTCCGCCTTCTCCCCTGAGCTCGCCGGCGCCGCTCCACTTCTCCCGCCTCCCAGGCTTGCGGTGCCAATCAGCTGTTTAGTGCAGCAAGCCTGGGAGGGGAGGAGACTTAGAGCGGGGGCGGCGTGCTCAGGGGAGAAGACGGAGCAGAGGTGACCTAGGACAGGGAGCGGTGCCCCTGCACACCCCCACCCCCGTTACTTGCTGTGGGCAGCCCTCCCCCCCGCACCCCCCGAACCCCCTGCCCCAGCTCACCTCCACTCCCCGGCCTCCCCTGAGTGCAATTTTTGGTGCCCCCAACCACTTGGCACCCTGGGCGGCCGACTAGTTCATCTAGTGGTTGCACCGGCCCTGGCCACTGCCTGTCAGCAGGATTCCTCCTCCTCCTCCTCAGTGCGACTAAATCTCTGCACCTAGACAGCCGGTCTGTCTGCTGCACCCCAGTCCCCCATGCCTGAGCCTCCCTGCCAAAGCCCTGCACCTGGCTCCAGAGAATTAAGTCTCACATGTCGCTGGGAACTCGACTTCTTGTGCCCAGAGAGTCTCGGCCCCCCTCAGTAGCTGACCTGAGAAACACAGTGTCTGCAAAAGCAGCAAAGAGTCGTGTGGCACCTTATAGACTAACAGACATATTGGAGCATGAGCTTTCGTGGGTGAATCCCCACTTCGTCGGATGCGTCAGTGTCGGCCTTTTCCAAAGAAGTGCCTGGAGGCCCTTTTTCTGTGTGACCACATGGCCTAATGGATAAGGTGTCTGACTTTGGATCAGGCGATCGAGGGGTCGAGTCCCTTCGTGGTTGTGCTTGTGCAGTTTTACCTTTGGGCTGAAAGTCCTGCTCCCTTCAGGGCTGGAACCTCTTCTTGGCCGCTCAGGCCAATGCTCTGGCTTCAGCTAGAGCCCCGGGAAGGAGTTGGGGGTTGGGTGTCACAAAGGCTGGGACATGAGCCCCAGGTGCTTCCAGTCTCGCCTTTGCCCTTCCTGACTTGCCAAAGAAAATGGGCGGCTGCCCGGGCTAGTGTGTGGAGCAGTTTCCCTCTGTCCCTGTGCTGGAGGGTACTTGCTACATAGCGCCTTTGGAGCCTGGATGTTTCTCTGCTTCTCACCAGCTGGGGAAAAGGCTCTTGGGGTAAAATCTCCTGCCCCACTGCAAAAGTCCGTCTCTCTGGTCACACACTCCCAGGGGTTAATCACCTCCTGAAACTATCTGTCTCTTCAGCCCACCTGGTCCCCGTCAGTCCCCCTTCGTTTTGCTGCTCCCCAGTCACTTACTGCAGGAAGCGCCGTCCATGGGGTGCAGTAGGTCCCACCGCTACCACCAGTTGTAACGGAGTGTGGGGGAGTCCGGCCCTGCACCCCTCTTCCTGGGACTCACAGTGACTCTCAGCCAGCCAGTAAAACAGAAGGTTTATTGGAGACAGGAATACAGGCTACAGCACAACCAGGACCCCTCAGTCGAGTCCTTCTGGGGTTCAGGGTGCTTGGATCCCAGCATAGGATTCCCTGAACTCTCCCCCCCAAGCCCCAAACTGAAACTGACCCAACCCCCTCCAGCCGGCTCCCTGGCTTTGTCTAGCTCCCCGGGCAAAGGTGTGGACCTCCCCTCCCCCCACCTAGCTCATGGTACAGGCTGAATACCTGTCCCTCACCTAAAATCCTCCCTGGCTCTCCCAACCCCCACACAGACAGCCCCTGCTCCATCACAGCAGGTCAGGACTGGGATAGCAGGGGCTGCGGGTCGGGAGTGAGGGGCACCGGCAGAGCTGTGGATCTGGAGGTCAGGACTGGGCTAGCAGGGGCTGTGGGTCGGGAGTGAGGGGCACCAGCAGAGCTGTGAGTCTGCAGGTCAGGACTGGGATAGCAGGGGCTGCGGGTCGGGAGTGAGGAGCACCCGCACAGCTGTGAGGCTGGAGGTCAGGACTGGGATAGCCAGGGCTGCGGGTCGGGAGTGAGGGGCACCGGCAGAGCTGTGGGTCTGGAGGTCAGGGCTGGGGTAGCAGGGGCTGTGGGTTGGGAGTGAGAGGCACCCGCAGAGCTGTGGTCTGGAGGTCAGGACTGGGATAGCAGGGGCTGGGGGTGGGGAGTGAGGAGCAATGGTAGAGCTGGGGGGAAACCAGGGGGCTGCGGGTCGGGAGTGAGGTGCACCAGAAGAGCTGTGAGTCTACAGGTGTGGACTGGGATAGCAGGGGCTGCGGGTCAGGAGTGAGGGGCATTAGCAGAGCTGTGATTCTGCAGGTCACGACTGGGATAGCAGGGGCTGCGGGTCGGGAGTGAGGGGCACCCGCAGAGCTGTGGGTCTGGAGGTCAGGACTGGGATAGCGGGGGCTGCGGGTCGGGAGTGAGGGGCACCAGCAGAGCTGGAGGGAGCGCAGGGGGCTGCGGGTCGGGAGTGAGGGGCACTAGCAGAGCTGGAGGGAGCGCAGGGGGCTGCGGGTCGAGAGTGAGGGGCACCAGCAGAGCTGTGAATCTGCAGGTCAGGACTGGGATACCAGAGGCTGCGGGTCGGGAGTGAGGAGCACCGGCAGAGCTGTGGGTCTGGAGGTCAGGACTGGGATAGCAGGGGCTGCGGGTGGGGAGTGAGGGGCACCGGCAGAGCTGTGGGTCTGGAGGTCAGGACTGGGATAGCGGGGGCTACGGTTTGGGAGTGAGGGGCACCTTATCACCAGGAGCTGCTCCCGGCCAGTCACCACACCCCATTCACACGCCTTTGGTCACTATGTAGCTCAGTGGCAATCACTGCCCCGAAGTGACTCCGGTGCAGGCACCCACAGCACGAACTCCCCACACCGGATTCTGTCCACACGCAGAGAATTCTCTCCGCCGGGCTCCTTCGGTTCCTCTCGCTGCTCTCCGTCCTGCCGCCAGACACTGCTCATCTGCATAACCCCGCCCATGGACACGTGACACCTTCTGTCGTTTTGGTCTCCAGTGAATGAGTTGCCTGCGGGGAGTGAGCACGTCACCGCACGTCACAGCCCCAGCGCACGTCACAGCCGCCGGGCGGGGATTGTCTGTGAGCCCCGCGCTGGGGGCGGGGCTTCAGGGAGAGACCCAGCCCCATAGACAGCCTGGGGCAGGGAGATATTGGGGGAAGGGATGGGGGGGAAGGGAGAGAAGGGGGGAGGGAGAGACGCAGCCCCATAGACCTGCAGGGGCAGGGGATCTTGGGGGCAGGAGGGGAGAAGGGGGATTGGCAGAGACCCAGCCTGGGGTGCAGGGGAAATGGGGTGGGGTGGAGGGAGACATGTGGGGTGGGGGAGGGGGGGTGAAATGTTGGTCCAGGGAATCTGAGTCACTCCCAGGAAATGCTGTGCAGGGGGGAGCACAGGGGCAGGGAGAGAGCCCCAGCCCCACAGAGCCCCAGAGGGATATTGGGGGCAGGGGAGGGGATGGAGGGAGGAGAGACCCAGCCCCATAGACCCCTAGAGGCAGCAGGATATGGGGGGGCAGGGGAGGGGATGGCAGAGGAGACACCCATCTCCATAGACCCTCAGAGGCAGGAAATGAGGGGAGAAGGGGGGAGGGAGGGATCCAGCCCTATAGACCTGTAGGGACAGGGAGATATTGGGGGCAGGAGGGGAGAAGGGGGGTTGGCAGAGACCCAGCCCAGGGTGCAGTGGAAATGGGCGGGTTTGGGGGGAACTGGGGAGGAGAAGAGACACATGGCAGGACACATGTTGGGACAGGGAAACTGACTCACTCCGAATACATGCAGAGCGGGGCAGGGCGGAGGCAGATCATGCTGGTCCCAGGGTAATTTTGGGGGGTTCTGGTTCCCCACTCAGCCGGGGGGCTCCCCTCTGGGCTGAGGAGCCCTGGGGTGGGGCGGGTGCAGGGGCTGTGTGTGTGTGTCAGGCTGGGGGAGCCGCCTGGGCAGAGGGGCTGGAACTGGGGGGGCTGCAGCAGCCCCTGGCTTGACGTGGTTTCCATCACACCCAGGGGTTACAGTTGTTTCGGTGGCTCAGCACCCCCCACTATACAGATTGTTCTGGCACCACTGGCCTAGGGTCACCATCTAGTGCCCTTTGCCGACCCGCTCAGGGCCTGCCTGGCTCTCCTAGAGCAGGGCGAGCGCCCAGCTCTCCTGGGGCAGGGCTGGCGAGAGCTCTGGACAGATACTAACAGCGCCGGGGAGCCTGGACAAATATTAGTTGGACAGAGGAGCCTGGGGCAGTTTTATCAGAGAGTAGAAATGAATCCTGCACACAGCACTGGAGCTGCAGTGCTCAGCGCGTGGGCCTGGGTCTCCTGCACAGTCTCCCTGCCCCCCCCCACCCCTCGTGGCATAACAAGTTCCCTGCAGAGAAGCAGAGGTGCGGGACCGAGGGGTGCGGCGGGTGCTGCAGCACCCCCATGTCTCACTGTGCAATGCTCCAGGTGCTGTGGGAACAAAGCCAGCATTATTGTATGATTCCAGAGAACCCCGGAGCTGTGCTGCCCCTGTGGAGTGTGAGCGGGAATTGCACGTTTTCATGTTGCTTGTGAACAGGCTTTCAGCACCCCTGACAGGCTGATTACAACACCTGCAGCCAATCAAGGCAGAGCTACTCAGGGCACTTGGGTTTAAAAAGGAGCTCACTTCAGTTTGTGGTGTGCGTGTGAGGAGCTGGGAGCAAGAGGTGCAAGGAGCTGAGTGGGAGTGGGAGTGCTGTGCGAGTGCTGTGCTGCTGGAGGACTAAGGAGTACAAGCGCAGGGGTGGCTCTACCTTTTTGGCCGCCCCAAGCAGTCATGCGCGGGAGGCGCCCCGGAGCCGCGGGAGCAGCGGACCTCCCGCGGGCATGACTGCGGAGGGTCCGCTGGTCGCGCGGCTCGGCTGGACCTCCCGCAGCTGCGGATGGTTCGCAGGTCCGGCGGCTCCGCTTGAGCCGTGGGACGAGCGCCCCCTCCGCAGTCATGCCTGCGGCAGGTCCGGTCGTCCCGGAGCTCCGGTGGACCTCCCGCAGGCATGACTGCGGCAGGTCCGCTGGCCCAGCCTGCCGCCCCCCCGGGAAAGGGCCGCCCCACGCACGTGCTTGCCGCGCTGGGGTCTAGAGCCGGCCCTGTACAAGCGTTATCAGACACCAGGAGGAAGGTCCTGTGGTGAGGATAAAGAAGGTGTTGGGAGGAGGCCATGGGGAAGTAGCCCAGGGAGCTGTAGCTGTCATGCAGCTGTTACAGGAGGCACTATAGACTGCTGCAATCCACAGGGCCCTGGGCTGGAACCCGGAGTAGAGGGCAGGCCTGGGTTCCCCCAAACCTCCCAACTCCTGATCAGACACAGGAGGAGTTGACCCAGACTGTGGGTTCCACCAGAGGGGAAGATCACTGAGGTGAGCAAATCTGCCAATAAGCACAGGACCCACCAAGGTAGAGGAGGAACTTTGTCGCAGCCTCTAATTGCAGTGTTTTTAAACCGTCTGCATGTTGCTTGCAGGCTCCTAACACTTGCCACAGCAGCTCCTTTTAATTTCCATTCAACCATCTGTACTTATGCTGATAGGTCGACTTTAGGTGTTTAACTTTGATTGGTAGCTGAGAAGATGGTAAATTGGACAGAAACCCGTTCGACAAACCTCTTCATTTCCTTGTTATTTCCTGACTTCTTTATTCATGTAGCATCCTTGCATTAGGAGATGGCTAATTAATAAGACCACAAACCTTGGCAATCAAATGGAACCTGAAGTCCACAGAAGACCCTGAAAGGCCCTTGGGGAGTGGAGTGCAAGTTGAGGAAGACTTCCCTGCACAGCTTCTCTCTCAATTCTCATTTTCCTGGATTGAGTGCAAAAATTGGGAATCAGCTCAGGGTAGAGTTATACCATGTGTGTGCAGTGGTTAGACAATAAACTGGACTGGTATGGAGCAAAACTCTTATGTGTGCCTGATGACTGTATGTTTGAGAAGGAGCAGAAAAGAGCACTGGGGCTGCGGGATAGCGCTTGCATAGGCTTTCTGTGGCCTGTTTTGCTGTAAGAGTTAACAGAGAGAGATTGTTAGTCACATGTCAGTGGGTGGGTTTATGCAAATTAGGCGTGTACAGGGAAACCAGCAAGAGGAAGGAGGCTGAAAGACTTCTCTGTCTTTGAACAGAATTGTGTGTTAAGGGCTCTTGCTTTGAATTCTTCCAGTGGAGTCATTTCGGGGAAGTGATCATCACTTTGAGTTACCTAGTTATCAAAGTGTCGTGAATGGTGTTTGGTGCGTGTCTGGGAGCTCCTCGTGCTGAAGTAAAAAGCAGTGGGGGAATAGCGGCTGCCTAACATCCGAGACTCACAGCATTGCTTCTCGGCTCCTTAGAGCTCAGATCAAGCGTAGTGTCTGTTCTTATCAGTTTAATATTTTGATAAGTCCTTTATTTAAGGACTGTATGTTAAATTGATTTTTGAAACAAGGGGATGGAATAGGAGCTTGCTCTGTCCACCCCATGCATTGACCTGGTATTGCAGTGTCTCCAGGACCAGTGCCTCTCCTTCAGAGGAGATTTGTGTGGTTAAAAAAGCAGAATAAGATTCACTCTAAAGATGCTGATTTGAGAAGATTTTTTTTAAAGTAGTTGGAAAATCAGGTCTCTTTAGCACTTAAGTTCTTCATAACAACATATTGTTAAAATTCCTTGGGAGTGTTTTCTGAGTCTACAGCTGTGAGTTTCTTTGTCTTGCTGGAAAATTGTTTTAAAAGCTGAGATTCTTCTGTTTGCTGTGAGTTTTTTCAACAATATGAGGGACGAAAGCTTTCCAGACTGAGGGTCTGTTTGGGAGATGGTTGGTTGGGGGGGGGGGACACAGATTGGTAATATTTGAGGTCACATGTATATCAGTAACTGGATGAGTTACACAGACTTCTCCCCACCCAGCCTACGCTCCATGTATCTTGACTGAGCCTGCCGCCCACCATCCCAGAGCAGAAGCCTGAAGCCTGAGCCCCACCGCACGTGGGTAGGTGGGGAACTCCCGCTGGTTGCCTGCTCCTGCAGTGTTTGTGACTCCGGAAGGGGGTAGGGACCAGCCCCTGCAGGCAGCCCGGGGGAAGAGCCGCTGCTTTGCTGCCCCCGACTCCCCCTCAATTACAGCCCGGGAGTCTGTGGCCACAATAAAAGCCCCTGGTGGCCACATTTGAGAAATGCTGGAGCCTCACAGTAAACAAATCCCAGCAGGTTTGTCACTCCCTGTCCCCCAGCCTGAGGATTTCCTGCCCTCTCCCACCCAGACCAACCTTCCTGGAAGTTCCCACCCCCTATGTATTTACTGCCCTTTCTCCCCACCAAGGGAACCCGCCAGCAACTCCCTGATAATCCCTCCCTCAACTGGCTCCACTGCAGCCATTTCCCTTCCCCTGCCCCTGGGAGGACGGAATGAGCTGGAGCAAAACATGGATGTTGCGCTGCAGCCTGTTAGGGCAAAAAGGGCAACTGAGGACATGTCAGAACAGGAAATAATTTCCCAGCACAATTCCCCCCAGGCTCTTTCCCTGCACACAGATATTCTAGCTTGTCCTGCATGGGACAGAAACATCCAAATCTAGGGCTGTCAATTAATCGCAGATAACTTACGCAATTAACTTTAACAAAATCATGATTAATCTCAGTTTTAATCACACCGTTAATAGAATACCAATTGAAATTTATTATATTTTGTTTTTCTACATATTCAAATATATTGATTTCAATTACAACATAGAATACGAAGTGTACAGTGCTCACTATATATAGTTATATTACAAATATTTACATTGTAAAATATAAAGTACTGTAGTGCAATCTCTTTATTATTGAAGTGCAACTTGCGTATGTAGATGTTGTTGTTGTTATTGTTGCAGAAGTGCACTCAAAAAGAAAACAATGTAAAACTTTAGAGTCCAGTCAGTCCTACTTCTTGTTCAGCCAATCGCTAAGACAAACAAGTTTGTTTACATTTACTGGAGATAATGCTGCCCGTGTCTTATATACGTCACCTAAAAGTGAGAACAGGCTCTCTCATGGCACTTTTGCAGCCAGCATTGCAAGGTATTAATGTGCCAGATGTGCTAACATCCATATGCCTTCATACTTCAACCACCATTCCAGAGGACATGCTTCCATGCTGATAACGCTCGTTTAAAAAAATGTGTTAATTTGTGACTGAAGACCTTGATGAAGAACTGTATGTCTCCTGCTCCATGGTTTTATCCACATTCTGCCATATATTTTGTTTTATAGCAGTCTTGGGTGATGACCCAGCACATGTTGTTCACTTTAAAACACTTTCACTGCAAATTTGACAAAACGCACAGAAGGTATAACGTGAGATTTCTAGAGATAGCTACAGCGCTCAACCCAAGGTTTAAGAATCTGAAGCGCCTTCCAAAATCCAAGAGGGACGAGGTGTGAAACATGTTGGCAGAAGTCCTCAAAGAGCAACATTCTGATGCAGACACTACAGAACCTGAACCACTAGACAGGAAAATCAATCTTCGGTGGGTGGCATCTGACTCAGATGAGGAAGATGAAGGTACTTTGGATCGTTATCGAGCAGTACCTGTCATCAGCATGGAAGCATGTCCCTGGCCTCTGATGGCTAGAAGCTGGGAGGGGAGAACAGGGGCTGGAGCTCTCCATGGCCGCCTGGTCTGGTCACTCCCTCTGAAGCCCACAGCCAGGGCCAGCCTTAGGGGTGGGGGCCACCAGGGAATTGCCCAGGGGTACCATGGTCAAGGGCGGTGCTGTACGGTAGCAGAGAGGTGTGTGCTGCCGGTGTAAAGTCAGAAACTGCTCCCGGCTGGCAGGGGAGAGCTGCTTGGGGTGGTGCCCAGATTTCTCCCTGTTCAGGAACATGAGGGGAGGGAGGGGAAGAGAAGGGGGAGATAGCGGTGATGACCGGATACTGCTCCCCCCAATGTTCCTCCGTGCCCCCCTAGGGAGCTGTGAGGGGGAGCAAGGAGCGACATCAGGGCTCCCTGCATCCAGGTCACCTTCCCCACCTGGGCTGCTGCTCTCTGTCCTCCCCTTATGCAGCCCCCTAGCGATGTGCGGAGGAGCAGTGTTCAGGGGCGGCGGGGGGAGCGAGCAGCAATGCCAGCTACTCCGTGCATCCAGGTCAGTTTCCCCAAGTGGGCACAGGAGGGGGTGCAGGGGTTAGGGGAAAAGGGGGCACAGTGCAGGGATTACGGGTGCGGGAGGAGGCAGGGGTTAGGGGTGCAGGGGTTAGGGGAACTGGAGGGGGCACAGGGTTAGGGGTGCAGAGCTTGGGGGCACCAGAGGAGGTTCAGGGTTGGGTGCCAGAGGGGGGGGAGCAGGGATTAGGGGGACAATAGCACAGACCACACCTACTCCTCCTGCTTTCTTCTGACACCAGTGTGGAAGCCAAGAAATAATTAATAAAGGTTTGAAGGGATCTTAATGTATGTTAGCTAATTTAGCAGGAGTTAGGCTCTGATCCTAATGCTGTGAGATATGTAGAAATAAGATAATGTGGTACAGAGTGAATTGTGTGAAAAGTCATTACGGCCTTGTAAAATGCAGCCTTGTTTTTGTTCTAGTATTGAAGACAAATAAGATAGCGAATAGGCTTATGTATAAACAAATGCAAATGTTTTCCTTTAATGTCTCCAGGATTGCTAGAAATTGTCTGTAACAAAGATATAAAGGCTTGATGTAATTGTTTACCAGTTGAGAGACCTGTCCAGGACTGGGGCGACCCTGTGTCCTATGGCACTCTCTCCCTCCATTGTAATTACTGGAGAAAATAATAAAGTATTTGATTTTGCTGCACCCAAACAAAAAGCGAGAACTAAGTTTTTCTTCGACACCAGCATCACCCTTCCCAGCAGCGCCTCATGGCAGCATCTCCCATGGTGACGTAGGGTTTTCAGGTGGGGTGCCCCCTGCCGGGTTGGGCTCCAGGGGAGGTTTGGCATCTTAAGGGACTGGGGGGGGGGGTTGCTTGCAGGAGGTTTGAGGACCAACGGCGAAGGGGAAGTTGGACACTGGCCAGAATACCAGGAGACAAGGCAGGTGAGGTGATACCTGTTACTGGACCAGCTTTGGAGCCACACAAGGTTTTCTTCATGCAAGGGAAAGGTGCTCAGAGCATCACAGTTCAATAGAAGGTGGAACGCTCTGCCCCGAGCACCAGACAGTCCCCTACTTCCTGGAACGGGGGGGCCTGTCCCCATTGTCCTGTAAACAGCCCCACCATGTACCCCAGAGGTGGCTGCATCTTAGCACCAAGACACCAGTGGTCACTGCGCCAGAGGAGATGGTACATACAGGCCACTGCCCTACGTGGCCCCACAAGTTACTGCCCCAAGAGGTGAGGTACACACAGGCTACTACTCAAACTGGGCACCTGGGGTCACTGCAGCAATGGTTGGGGGGGATACATGCAGGGCACTGCCACACATGGCCACCAGGGGGCACTGCTGCAGTGGTGGTGGTGGTGTGGGGGGGATGAGGGGGAGGGAGATACCAATAGGGCACTGCCACACCAGGGCACCACGGCGAGGTCACTGCTCCAATTAGTAGAGACACACATGGGGTAGTGCCCCAACTGGGTGCCCTACCCCAGAGAGAGAGAGGGGGCTGGGGAGAGAAGAGGAAATCAAAGGCCACTGCCTCACTTAGCCACCAGGGGTCACTACCTAAATAGGGGGGGGACACACACAGGGCACTGCCCCACCTGACCAGCAGAGGTCACTGCCCCAATTGGGGGATATACAGAGGGTATTGCCCCACGGGGATGCCAGGGATCAGTGTCTGCCATACCTGGCACAGGGGTAGAGGGGATAGGGTGACCAGATGTCCCGATTTTATAGGGACAGTCCCGATATTCGGGGCTTTTTCTTATGTAGGTGCCTATTACCCTCCACCCCGTCCCGATTCTTCACACTTTCTATCTGGTCACCCTGGGGGGGGGGGGGAGGGAGGGGGCTACACACAGGGCACTGCCCTACTTGGCCACCAGTGCACATCCCTAGTGGGGGAGTGACACACACCAGGAGCAGGGCTCACTGCCACAAAGGGGTTGGAAGATACCCAGGGCACTGCCTGACACGGCCACCCAGGCACCCTGCCACCTTGGGGGAGATGGAGAACACACCTCAGGCACTGACTCCTCTGGCTACCAGTGCTCACTGGCCCAATGCAGGGGTTGGGGGGAGTAAATACACACAGGGGACTGCCCCACCTGGGCAACACGAGTCACCGAGATGAGAGTGGGATACGCAGAGGGCACTGCCCCAATGGCTGATATACATACAGGGCCCTGCCTCACCTACCCACCAGCGCTCACAGGCGCAATGGCAGTGGTGGGGTCACATAGGCAACTGCCCTCAGTGGCCACCAGGGGTCGCTGCAGCAATGCTAGGGGGGATACAAGCCAGGCATTGCTGCCCCTCGCCACCAGGAGTCACTGCTCCTACAAGAAGGCACCTACAGGACACTCCCGTGCCTGGCCAGCAGGGGTCACTATCACTGGGGAGGGGCTACGGGGAAGCAGAGAAAGAGCAACTAACTGCAGTGGGGAAAATCGTCATCTACAGTGGAGAAAGAATGGACTCCGCTAGGACATCGCACCAACTCCGGCCAGGCTGGATACCAGCAATTCGGGGCGGGAGCAGCTCCAGCTGGAGGCTGGGCAGAGGCAGGTGACCTCGGTCTCTGTGCTGAGCAGGCAGCGAGGAGGGACAGGGAACCCCCCGGCCAGGGTCTTGCTGCCCAAGGAGGGGGAGATCTGTGCCAGGCTTTGGAGTAGCTGGTTCAGCAGCCGTGAGCCGCACGCTTGTCCCTCCCTGAGCTCTCCAGGAGCACATAACACACAGGTGCGCACTGCATGTAGGCACCAGTGCAACGACAGGGCCAGACTCTGTTGAGTGCTGCCTGTGAGAGACAGGGGCAGAGTCAGACGGGCAGATGCGGGCAGGAGATGACAGGGCCAGCGGCCATGAGCTGAACCCATCACAAGTCCAGCCTGTGATGTCACCATCCATCCCTGCAGCTCTCCATCTGTCCCGCTGTCCGTCAAACTCTCAACCTCCCATCCATCCCCAATGTATGCCACCCCCCATCCACCCATCTGCCTCACACACTCATCTATTTCCTCATGCATCCTGCTGTCCCTCTGATTGGCCCTGCAGTGCCCAGCACAAGGAGGCATAGTGGACCCTGAGCGAGGCTTTTGGGTGATGCAGTAATGGAGCTAGCGGGTGATAAGGGGGGTTCTGGGCATCTCTAATCCCAGCCCCACTTCTCCTGTGCCCAAAGCCATGACCGCGAGCCCACCCCTCTCAGTCTCAGCCCCCACAGCCCCAAAGACATGACTGGCCACTCACGCTGTGACCCAGTTACAGCAATGAGGTCTCCCCGAGGGTAGGGGGTGGGAGGAGCAACCCCCTTATCCTGGCAGGCAGGACACATCCTTCCCAGTATGGCACAGACCTTGCCCGTGGGCAGATGGACCCAGCTGAGCCCATAGGAGACTGGGGGAGGGGGAGCAGAGGAAGAGGATGAAGGCAACTGAACATGAGAGGTGTCCATGAAAGGAGAGAGAGAGTTTGAGTGTAAGTTGGCCAACACAGAGAGAGAAACCTTGGAGGAAGAAAGAAACTCAGAACAGGGAGTCACCCTCATGGATCCAATTTTCTGCTAGGGAGCACACACCACTCCTGGCCAGAGAGATGATCAGCCCCCGCAAATGGCAACATCATCTCCCTTGAAGCCACAGCGAGTCCAGAAACCCACACCCAGGTAACGGGACGTCCCTGCCTGGAGCCAGGAGGGCTGTGACCAGAGCCCTTCCCAAACCAGATACTTCTCTCACCGACAGAGACAGCTACTCTCATCCCAGCTGGGCAGGTCTTGCCTGGCACCAACAGGATTCACCCTGTCACTGCTCTCGCTCACTTTCCATCTCACCTCGGGGCTGGACTCCGTCCCCGCGACTTCTTTTCCCTTGGTAAGAAACACAACACAAGAGGAAAAGAAAAAGCAATGGTGGCGGGGCTCCTCTTCTCGCTACTCCCGTACCCCAGGGCTCCGGCTTCAACCCTCCTCCCATTCTGCCATCACAGCTACAATTAGAAATCTGAGCCCGGGGCTCACACCTGGTTGTCTCCCCAATCCTTGGCGCTGTCCAGCATGTCTCCCTCCACAGAAGTCACCTGGCCTCGTCTTAGACTCCATCTTCATATTGCTCGTCTCCTTCCCAGAGCTCCTGCTCTGCTCCTCAGATCTGTCTGTCTCAGCTCTGCAGGCAGAGGGGAAGGGGCATGATGGGAACACACGCCCCATTCCAGACACCACGCAGCATCCACCGGGCTACCAAACCACGTCACCTTTCGCCAAAAACCACCCTCCACCCCGAGGGAGCAAAAAGCGTTTGTGAGCTCAGCACACACAAGCCAGGAAAAGATTAACACCCACCCCCAGCCCAGCCAAAGTGGGAGCTTCCCCACCTTCCCGGCCACAGGCCCACGGGGCTCATGGATGGAGGAGTTTGGTGGGCTGTGGGGGCCCCTGAAGGACTAGCTCAGCGTGTGAATGAGTGACTGGGATGTATGTGGGGGCCGGAGTGTGGGTTGGGGTGTCCAGGAGGACCCAAGGGAAGGGACTAGGGGGATTAGGGATAGACGAGGGTGGGGATACCAAGGTGCATTGTGGGAATGTGGGATTTAGAGAGCCCAGAGTGGATGGGTGGGGGCGGGTTGGAGGACCCCACAGTAGCTGAAAAGGGGAACCTGGCAGGTTTGGGGGTAGCAGAGATTGGAGATGAGGAACCTCACACCCTGGGGATGGACTGGGGGAGTGGGGGGGGGATGGGAAAGTGGGGCCCAGCAATGGAGAAATGGGTTGGAATCAAGTAGGGGCGGGGCGCTGAGGACGGGGAGGGGCAGGAGGAAGGGAGGATGGGGCACTGAGGACAGGGGGGAGGAGCAGGAGGTCATCGGGGGTGGGGCGAGAGGAGGAGGTCTGCATCGGGGCGCTGAGGACGGGGGGGAGGAGGTTGGGTGGCGAAGGGGGTGGGGCACTGAGGATGGTGGGGAAGAGGAGGAGGAGGGTGAAGGGAAAGGCCAGGCAGAGTGTACAGGGTGGGGGAGGGGATGCTGGGGGCTGAGGGATCCCCACAGATGGGGGTGGGGCTGGCGAGAGGGTCACAACAGAAGGGGAAACACGGGGGGGCTTGAAGGGGCTGTCGGGGCCCTACAGAGGGGGAGGAGGGTAGGAGTGCTGAGGATGGGGGGGAGGAGGAGGAAGGGGGGCGGGGTGCTGAGGACAGGGAGGAGGAGGTCGGGGTGCTGAGGATGCGGGGGAGGAGAAGGCGGGTGGGGTGCTGGGGGGGGATGGGGAGGGGATGGGAGGGTGCTGAGGACAGGGAGGGGGGAGGAGGAGGAAGGCGGGGTGGGGTGCTGAGGATGGGGAGGGGGAGGAGGATGTCGGGGGTGGGGCGGGAGGAGGAGGTCGGGGCGCTGAGGGGGAGGAGGCGGGGGGGCAGGGTGCTGAGGACAGGGATGGGGGGGAGGAGGAGCATGGCAGGGGGGGCGAAGGGAAAGGTCGGGCAGAGCGGACGGGGTGGGGGAGGGGACACCGGGGGCGGGGCTGGCGGGGTTGGGGGTTGGGGGACACACAGCGGGGGGGGGACACTGCAGGGCAGGTTGGGGGGGGTTGAAGGCCCCACGGCCCCAGGCTGCCGCTTGTGGGGCTGCTCCCAGGCAGCTCAGCCCCCCCCCCCGCTGCTGCCCCCCAGGCCCAACGGGATTCGAATCCCAACGGCCACAGCGCGCGCCCGGGGTGGGTGGGTGGGGCAACGAAGCCTCCAGAGCACAGCATGTCCTGGGAGTGACTCAGTTTCCCTGGACCAACATTTCACAGACCCCACCCCCACCCCACATGTCTCCCTCCACCCCACCCCATTTCTCCTGCACCCCAGGCTGGGTCTCTGCCAATCCCCCTTCTCCCCTCCTGACTCCAATATCCCTAGAGGTCTCTCCCTTCCCCGACCTCCATCCCCTCATCCCTTCCCCCAATATCTCCCTGCCCCAGGCTGTCTATGGGGCTGGGTCTCTCCCTGAAGCCCCGCCCCCAGCGCGGGGCTCACAGACAATCCCCACGCGGCGGCTGTGACGTGCGCTGGGGCTGTGACGTGTGGTGACGTGTTCACTCTCTGCAGGCAACTCATTCACTGGAGACCAAAACGACAGAAGGTGTCACGTGTCCATGGGCGGGGCTATGCAGATGAGCAGTGTCTGGCGGCAGGACGGAGAGCAGAGAGGAACCGAAGGAGCCCGGCGGAGAGAATTCTCTGCGTGTGGACAGAATCCGGTGTGGGGAGTTCATGCTGTGGGTGCCTGCACCGGAATCACTTCGGGGCAGTGATTGTTACTGAGCTGCATAGTGACCAAAGGCGTGTGAATGGGGTGTGGTGCCTGGCGGGGAGCAGCTCAGGGTGATAAGGAAAGCAGCAGATCCTGTCCTAGTAGAGGTTTGTGGGGATGTGGGGGGTTTCTTTGCACCATGAGTGGGCTTGTTGTGGCTGCAGCTAGACCCCCCCCTTCTCTGGTGGGGCGGGGCTTCTACTGTCTGCTTGGGGGAGGGAGGGGTCCATGATGTCACAGCCCATGGTGGAGGGGGGGTTGAATCATGTTTCTGAAGTGGGAGAGCAACTTCCCCCGCTCCCACTCACTCTCCACTAGGGGGCTGGGCTTGGATTTCTAGGGAGGGAAGCACAAGAAAAAACAGACTCCCCTATGGAACCCAGGAGTCCTGGCTCCCAGTCCCCCTGCTCTAGACCCCCTCCACTCCCAGGACCAGGGGTAGAACCCAGGGGTCCTGGTGCCCAGCCCCCGCCCTGCTCTGACCACTCGACCCCACTCCCCTCCCAGGGTGGTGCAGGGGTCACTGGGTCTGTGTCCCAGCTCTGCTAAGGGCCGTGACTGATTTTCCCAAAGTGCTTCCTTCTGAATCCAGCACATCTGCCCCCACCCGCCCGGTCGCTGCCCACCCCCGTGTGGGGGCACCAGCACTGTGCCGGGTCGTGATGGGAAATTGCCCAAGCTGGCCCAGGAGAGACGTGTGTGTCCCTGCTGCCCCCTGCTGGTGGGGCTGAGCCCTGCTCTGTGTGTGTGTGTGTGTGTGTGTGTGGATTTTGAATCCTGCAGCAAGTGACACACACACACACATTGACGCAGAAAGGGACTCTCAGTCCCAAGAGCACTCACACACAACACACCCAGAGGGGCATGCTAGCCCAACCCCCAAAGAGAGAAACAATCACACCCCCAGCCACACTCACAATCACACACACACACCAGAATATTCGCAATTGTGCTCAGAGACACAACTGCACACAGTTCACTCCCACTGCTACAAATACAAGGACCTCCTGCCCCATACAGCGTGGGCCGAGGCCTGTGGAACTCACTGCTACTGGACAGCTACACATGAGAATGGACCTTTCGAGGAGACCAATAGACATGGCCATGGCGACAGAGGGGGCTGGGCTCCCAGGGTCTGACCAGGTCTGTGACTGGTTCTGACATAGAGGGGTCTATCCAGCAGGGGGCAGCGTGACCCACACACAGACCCACCAGAAGCGCCTTTCTTAGCGGGACTCCCAGGCCATCCCCCACCCTGCCCTGATTGGGTAACAAAGGGGCAGTACGGGACTCTGGCCTGTGTCACAACCCGGCCCCAGCCCCTCGCTCCCACACGCTGGTGAATTGGGTAACTGCTGAGGGATTGCACAAGAGAGAGTCAGAGCCAGGGAGAGAACCCAGGAGTCCTGGCTCTCCCCCTGACACACACCCTAACCACTGGCTCCCACTCCCCTCCCAGGGCTGGAGATAGAACCCAGGAATTCTGACCACCAGCCCCCCTCCCCCGTTCTGACCACTAGACCCCACACTCCCCTTTTAGATTTTAGTCCCGCTGCCTCTTCTATCTGCCCAGCCCACCTGTCCATCCCTTTGCTGCAGGTTTCTGGGGTGTCACCCCTGCTCTGCACTCCCCCAGTGCAGCCCAAGGCTTTTCCTCGCCCCAACCACACATCCTCTCCCCGCTCGTGCTGGATCGTCTGCTTGGCCCCCTGCCCCCTCTCGGGGTGCGCTGTGCGGTGTGGCTGGGGATTGTGCAATGGCCCAGCACCAGGCAACACAGAACAGACACCACACGCCCTGCCCTGCCCCACCTCACCTGAGCTGCTCTCCAGGTGCATCGGAGCCCAGTGCCCCACACTTGGGCCCTCCTGCCCCACAGGGGGTGAGCTGCAGCCCCTGCCACACTCCGCAGAGGGGAGAAGGGTCAGGCCAGCCAGCCCTTGTAACATGGGGAAATCACCACCGGGGTCGACGGTATGGGGGCTGTGACATACGGAGAAACAGTTGTTGCGCCGAAAGAGGGCAGCAGAGCGCACGCACACACACACACACACACACACACACACACACACCCTCTGCTCAAACCGCCCCCTTTGCCAATGCACCACCTCACCTCGTCCAGGGATGTCAAGGTGGGAAGCTCCATGTGGAGCTGCCTCCCAGCAGGGCCGACCAGTGCAGCCCGGTCTTCGGCGGTAATTCTGCAGCGGGGGGGGCCCCGCCGTGGGTCTTCGGGGCACTTCAGCGGCGGGTCCCGGAATGGAAGGGCCCCCCGCCGCCGAATTACCACCGAAGACCGAGCTGAAGTTCAGCGGCGGGTCCCGCTCTGTCTTCGGCGATAATTCGCCAGCGGGGGGTCCGCTCAGGGGCGGAAGGACCCCAGCCGCCAGCAAAGACTGGGAGCGGAAGAAGCTCCTGCGCCCGGCCCCGCAAGAGTTTTCCAGGCTCCCTGGAGCGAGTGAAGGACCCTGCTCCAGGGGCCCCGAAAAACTCTGGTGGGGGCCCCTGTGGGGCTCGGGGCCTGGGGCAAATTGCCCCTCTTGCCCCCCCGTCTGGGCAGCCCTGCTTGCCAGTGCACTCAGCCTCACTTGGCAGGTCACAAAAGGGATCGAGTGGCCGTCCAGTTTCTGGAGAGTGGCTGACAACACCCGACCTTCTGCCCTGAGGAGAAACTGACGTGAGACAAGGCAGGGGAGGTCATTCTTGTATTGGACCAACTTCCGGTGGGGAGAGCGAGAGAGAGAAGCGAAATGCAAGCTGCACTCTTTCCCCAGCAGCAGGTGGGCCACGTCGTCTCTCTGATGGCCTGGCTTCCCGGGATGGGACCCGCTACAACTTAGACAATTTTTTACCTCAAGGTTCCCAAGACACAGACAAGGTTTTCATCTCGAGGCCAAAAGACCAAAAACATCAAGACACTTGATCACGGCCTTGGATAGGCCAAGATTTAAAAGTTTATTAGAAAATATTTGAAAATGAACGATACAGAGAGTTGAAACATCAGATATTGGTCATCGGGGGTGACATACAGAGTATAGGGTGATTTTAGTTTTAAATGTTTATTAGAAAATGTTTAAGAATAGATAATACAGAGAGTTTGTAACATCAGTTACTGGTCATCAGGGGTGACATACAGAGTATAGGGGGATGCTAGTACTTTTGGTATTGGACAGCACATAACTTATACAGTGTGCAATGTCCCCAATGTGGGGTATACTGTGGGTGAGTTCAAGATACAGTCAGCAAGCAGTGAGGGTACATCACGCATACAACAGTTAAAGACAGTCATAGGTATAAATAAGCAAGCCAGGTAATGGGGATAGAATGACCCTCACATGGCAAAGTTAAGGTCTGTCGCACTCGATCTGAGCACTACACCCCATCTGAGCTCAAAGAGCTGAGCACGCAAGAGCGGCGGCCCGGGCGGGCAGGGGGAGGGGCCTGAGCGGAGGGGCGGAGCCGCGTGAGCGGGTATGCAGATCTGTGTGCGAGCAGAGCATGGTGGGAGCGGACGCAGGCTGCCAGGCAGGGCCCGACTTTGGCACCGGGAGCTCGGCGTGGGGAAGGGACGGTCTCCGGGGGCCGCGTCGGGGCAGCTGTCGGCAGTGGGGGCCGGTGTGGGCGAGGCCGGCGGTGGGGGCGCGGCGGTCCGCCCCGTGTGTTATAAGTGCGGGGCGAGCGAGGGCGGGCGGCGGCCGGGCAGCAGGAACTCATACTTACCTGGCAGGGGAGATACCATGATCATGAAGGTGGTTTTCCCAGGGTGAGGCTCATCCATTGCACTGCGGGTGTGTTGACCCCTGTGATTTCCCCAAACGCGGGAAACTTGACTGCATAATTTGTGGTAGTGGGGGACTGCGTTTGCGCTTTCCTCTGGGAATGGGGTTGAACAACAGAAAACTGACAGTGGGCTGTTTAGGCTTAGTGCACTGCAAAGCAGATTCTTAGGAAAGCAGTTGTTATTTTGGGTCTTTGGGAGTGCTCTTTTCAACAGGTCTTGTACTTCTAGGCATCTTTGTCACACGTTCCTCCTTGTAAGCAAAGCTCAGCTCTGAAACTTTACTTGGGTCTTATAAGGCTCTTTCTGTGTTCTTGGCTTTCCCTGGTCTTTTGCAGCTGATCTGCTCTCTAGTCTGCTTTTGGGGGGCTTGGACCGGTGCCTTCCTTGGCTCTAAGGGGAGCTGCCTGCCTGCTCTGCTTCTTTCCCTGCTTGTAGCTTCTTGCCCGGCCCTTCTTCTCGGGCTCTTCCTCCTTTGACGGGAGGACAGCCTGTCCAAAACGCCTGTCCCACCTGGTCTCCTCGTCCAACAGGCAGCCTCGCCCCCTGCCCTGGGGCCGCTTTGGCTTTCGCTGTCTGTTCCTGTCTCTGTGCTACGGAGACTAGGCTGTCACAACCCCGTGCTGGAGGAGGGCTTTCCGTCGCTTGAGGCCCACCCACCGCCTCCCCGAATGCCCTTAGCTACGCTGGGGGTTAGGGCGGCGTGGCCGCGTCGCCCAGGAGCGGGTTTTCCCTTTTGCACACCTCTGACGGACGGAGCTGTTTTGACTTAACTGTTCAGCGCGCACCGACCCTCGGGCCTGGGCTGCACGGGGAACGTAAATCGGCGCGGCTACATCAGTCCGCGCCTTGGTCGGAAGAATTCTTCCGTCGACCTAGCTCCCGCCTTTGGGGGAGGTGGATGGCCGGCACCAACGAGGAAAACCCTCTCCAGGACCCTTCTCCGGGAACAGTGCCCTTCTGTTTGGGGAGATTATGCTGCTTTAAAAAAGAGAAATTGTTTAACTGCCTTTCTCTGAGGCCAGGTTGACTTTGTATTGCTTCCCTCGTGGCTCCTTATAGCAGTTGTGTTCTGAAATCTTTAGGCTTTGACTTCATTTATGATGAAATCTTGCTGTAACTTTATTCTAATTTTCAATGAGTAACTAGACCTGAGCTGTTTGGTGTGTTAGTGGAGGATTGTTTAAAAACCTGGGATTCCACTTTCGGCTGCCTTTCCATTACATTTCCTCTGAAAGCCCACCGAAAGCCTCCACTTCCCACATAACTCTCTCAAACCTGCAGTCATCAGGCATACAGAAGATGCTTACAGTTTCACTCCATACGAGTCCAGTTCTTTGTTGTTTCCTGTCTAACCACTGCACACATATGGTATCCCCTCCCTACCCGGAGCTGCTTCCTGGCTTTTGCGCTCAGGACAGGAAAACGAGAATGGAGAGGTAAGCTGTGCAGGGAACTCTTCCTCAGCTCGCACTCCACCCCCCAAGGGCCTTTCGAGGTCTTCTACGGACTTCAGGTTTCATTTGATTTCCAAGGTTTGTGGGCTCATTAATTAGCCATCTCTCCTAATGCAGGGATCCTACGGGTCAGACCAAAGATCGATGGCCCAAAAGAGCTAAGAAACAGAAATAAAGGTGAGCGCTAGGCGTTACATTCAGATGAGCATCCAGAATCTGACTGTGCCCTGGCATGTTCAACGCTGCCGAAAAGGAGGAGCTCGTCAGGTCCCTCTGCTAGCACCCAAATCTGGTGGCTAGTAGGTCTGCTGGGAAATAAGTAAAAGAATTAAAGGAGTCAGGCAATAACAAGGAAATGAAAAGGTTTGTCGAACGGGTTCTGTCTGATTTACCATCTTCCCAGCTACCCATCCAAGTTAAAGACCTAGCCCAGTATCCTGTCTGCCGACAGCAGCCAATACCAGCCAGGTGCCCCCTACTATACTTTTTTCATACTATAGAAAAGCTTCAGCCAATGACACCAGCTCAGGGAGCATGTGTTGTGTGTGAGTGTTCTTGGGATTGTGTGAGTCCCTTTGTGCGTCAATGTGTGTGTGTGTGTCACTTGCTGCAGGATACAAAATCCTGCAAAGCCAACACACACACACACATATACAGAGAGAGTGGGGCTTAGCCCCACCAGGAGGGGGCAGCAGAGACACACACAATTTCCCATCACGACCCGGCACAGTGCTGGTGCCCCCACACGGGGGTGGGCAGCGACCGGGCCGGGGGCGGGGGTTAGATGTGCTGGATTCAGAAGGAAACACTTTGGGAAAATCAATCAAGGCCCTTAGCAGAGCTGGGACACAGACCCAGTGAGCCCTGCACCACCCTGGGAGGGGAGTGGGGTCAAGTGGTCAGAGCAGGGAAGGGGCTGGGCACCAGAACACCTGGGGTCACCGTCTATCCCTGGCCCTGGGAGTCTAGAGCAGGAAGACTGGGAGTCAGGACTCCTGGGTTCCATAGGGGAGACTGTTTTCTCCTGGGCTCCCCTCCCTAGAGATCCCAGCCCAGCCCCCTAGTGGAGAGTGAGTGCAGAGAAAGTTGCTCTCCCACTTCCAAAACACGATGCCACCATAGGCTGTGACATCATGGAACCCCCCCAGGCAGACAGCAGAAGCCCCACCCCACCAGAGAAGTAGGGATCCTAGTTACACCCACAACAAGCCCACTCATGGTTTCAAAGAAATCCCACACAAGCCCCTGCTAGGACAGGATCTCCTCTTTCCTTTTCACCAGGAGCTGCTCCCCGCTAGGCACCACACCCCAGTCACACGCCTTTGGTCAATATGCAGCTCAGTGGCAATCACTGCCCCGAAGTGACTCCGGCACAGGCACCCACAGCACGAACTCCCCAAACTGGATTCTGTCCACACGCAGAGAATTCTCTCTGCCGGGCTCCTTCGGTTCCTCTCGCTGCTCTCCGTCCTGCCGCCAGACACTGCTCATCTGCATAGCCCCGCCCAGGGACACGTGACACCTTCTGTCGTTTTGGTCTCGAGTGAATGAGTCGCCTGCAGAGAGTGAACACGTCAGTGCACGTCCCAGCCCCAGCGCAGGTCACAGCAGCCGGGCGGGGATTGTCTGTGAGCCCCGCGCTGGGGGCGGGGCTTCAGGGAGAGACCAGCCCCATAGACAGCCTGGGGCAGGGGGATATTGGGGGAAGGGATGAGGGGATGGGGGGAGAAGGGGGGAGGGAGAGACCCCGCCCCATAGACCTGTAGGGGCAGGAGATCTTGGGGTCAGGAGGGGAGAAGGGGGATTGGCAGAGACCCAGCCTGGGGTGCAGGAGAAATGGGGTGGGGTGGAGGGAGACGTGGGGTGGGGGTGGGGTGTGTGAAATGTTGGTCCAGGGAATCTGAGTCACTCCCAGGACATGCTGTGCAGGGGGGGAGCACAGGGGCAGGGAGAGAGCCCCAGCCCCACAGAGCCCCAGCGGGATATTGGGGGCAGGGGAGGGGATGGAGGGGGGAGAGACCCAGCCCCATAGACCCCTAGAGGCAGCGGGATATGGGGGGGGCAGGAGAGGGGATGGCAGAGGAGACACCCATCTCCATAGACCCCCAGAGGCAGGAAATGAGGGGAGAAGGGGGGAGGGAGGGATCCAGCCCGGGGTGCAGGGGAAATGGGCTGGTTTGGAGGGAACTGGGGAGGAGAAGAGACACAGGGCAGGACACACATTTGGACAGGGAAACTGACTCACTCCGAATACATGCGGAGCAGGGCAGGGCGGAGGCAGATCATGCTGGTCCCAGGGTAATTTCAGGGGGTTCTGATTCCCCACTCAGCCGGGGGGCTCCCCTCTGGGCTGAGGAGCCCTGGGGTGGGCGGGTGCAGGGGCTGTGTGTGTGTGTCAGGCTGGGGGAGCTGCCTGGGCAGAAGGGCTGGAACCAGGGGCGGCTCCCGGCACCAGCACCCCAAGCGCGTGGTTGCGGTGACAAGCTGCAGGGTGGGCTCTGCTGGTCACCGCGAGGGCAGCAGGCAGCCCAACCCCTCCCCCACTCTGCCCCCCTCCCCTCCCCTCCCCTCCCCTCCCCTCCCAGAGCTGGGGGAGAACCCAGGAGTCCTGGCTCCCAGCCCTGCCCCTCCCCCGTATTTCCATATGGCTCCATCCAACAGCCCCGCCCCCGAGTGGGGAGAGATGAGGCCAAGGGAGAAGCAGGCCGGGGGGCGGGGCTGAGCTCACAAAGGGTTTTTGCTCCCTCGGGGCGGGGGGTGGTTTTGGCCGAAGGTGATGTGGTTTGGTAGCCCTGTGGATGCTGCGTGGTGTCTGCAATGGGGCGTGTGTGTTCCCATCATGCCCCTTCCCCTCTGCCTGCAGAGCTGAGCACAGACAAGTCTGAGGAGCAGAGCAGGAGCTCTGGGAAGGAGAAGAGCAATATGAAGATGGAGTCTAAGACGAGGCCAGGTGACTTCTGTGGAGGGAGACATGCTGGACAGCGCCAAGGATTGGGGAGACAACCAGGTGTGAGCCCAGGGCTCAGATTTCTAATTGTAGCTGTGATGGCAGGATGGGAGGAGGGTTGAAGCCGGAGCCCTGGGGTACGGGAGTAGCGAGAAGAGGAGCCTCGCCGCCATTGTTTTTTTCTTTTCCTCTTGTGTTTCATACCAAGGGGAAAGAAGTCGCGGGGACGGAGTCCAGCCCCGAGGTGAGATGGAAAGTGAGCGAGAGCAGTGACCTCGTGAATCCTGTTGGTGCCAGGCAAGACCTGCCCAACTGGGATGAGAGTAGCTGTCTCTATCGCTGAGAGAAGTATCTGGTTTGGGAAGGGCTCTGGTCACAGCCCCCCTGGCTCCAGGCAGGGACGTCCTGTTACCTGGGTGTGGGTTTCCGGACTAGCTGTGGCTTCAAGGGAGATGATGTTGCCATTTGCGGGGGCTGATCATCTCTCTGGCCAGGAGTGGTGTGTGCTCCCTAGCAGAAAGTTGGATCCATGAGGGTGACTCCCTGTTCTGAGTTTCTTTCTTCCTCCAAGGTTTCTCTCTCTGTGTTGGCCAACTTACACTCAAACTCTCTCTCTCCTTTCATGGACACCTGTCATGTTCAGTTGCCTGCATCCTCTTCCTCTGCTCCTCCTCCCCCAGTCTCCTATGGGCTCAGCTGGGTCCATCTGCCCACGGGCAAGGTCTCTGCCATACTGGGAAAGATGCGTCCTGCCTGCCAGGATAAGGGGGTTGCTCCTCCCACCCCCTATCTTCAGGGAGACCTCATTGCTGTAACTGGATCACAGCGTGAGTGGCCAGTCATGTCTTTGGGGCTGTGGGGACTGAGACTGAGAGGGGTGGGCTCGCAGTCATGGCTTTGGGCACAGGAGAAGTGGGGCTGGGATTAGAGATGCCCAGAACCCCCCTTATCACCCGCTAGCTCCATTACTGCATCACCCAAAAGCCTCGCTCAAGGTCCACTATGCCTCCTTGTGCTGGCACTGCAGGGCCAATCAGAGGGACAGCAGGATGCATGAGGAAATAGATGAGTGTGTGAGGCAGATGGGTGAAGGGGGGTGTGTGGCATACATTGGAGATGGATGGGAGGTTGAGAGTTTGACGGACAGCGGGACAGATGGAGAGCTGCAGGGACGGATGGTGACATCACAGGCTGGACTTGTGATGGGTTCAGCTCATGGCCGCTGGCCCTGTCATCTCCTGCCCCCGTCTGACTCTGCCCCTGTCTCTCGCAGGGAGCACTCAGCAGAGTCTGGCCCTGTCGTTACTGGTGCCTACATCCAGTGCACACCTGTGTGTTACGTGCTCCTGGACAGCTCGGGCAGGGACAAGCGTGCGGCTCACGGCTGCTGAATCAGCTACTCCAAAGCCTGCCACAGATCTTCCCCTCCTTGGGCAGCAAGACCCTGGCCGGGGGGTTCCCTGTCCCTCCTCGCTGCCAAAGCAGCCTGCTCAGCACAGAGACCGAGGTCACCTGCCTCCTCCCAGCCTCTTGCTGGAGCTGCCCCAGCCCCGAATTGCTGGTCTCCAGCCTGGCCGGAGTTGGTGCGATGTCCTAGCGGAGTCCATTCTTTCTCCCCTGTAGATGACGATTTTCCCCACTGCAGTTAGTTGCTCTTTCTCTGCTTCCCCATAGCCCCTCCCCAGTGATAGTGACCCCTGCTGGCCAGGCACGGGAGTGTCCTGTAGGTGCCTTCTTGTAGGAGCAGTGACTCCTGGTGGCGAGGGGCAGCAATGCCTGGCATGTATCCCCCCCTAGCATTGCTGCAGCGCCCCCTGGTGGCCACTGAGGGCAGTTGCCTATGTGACCCCACCACTGCCATTGCGCCTGTGAGCGCTGGTGGGTAGGTGAGGCAGGGCCCTGTATGTATATCAGCCATTGGGGCAGTGCCCTCTGCGTATCCCACTCTCATCTCGGTGACTCGTGTTGCCCAGGTGGGGCAATCCCCTCTGTGTATTTACTCCCCCCAACCCCTGCATTGGGCCAGTGACCACTGGTAGCCAGAGGAGTCAGTGCCTGAGGTGTGTTCTTCACCTCCCCCAAGGTGTCAGGGTGCCTGGGTGGCCGTGTCAGGCAGTGCCCTGGGTATCTTCCAACCCCTCTGTGGCAGTGAGCCCTGCTCCTGGTGTGTGTCACTCCCCCACTAGGGATGTGCACTGGTGGCCAAGTAGGGCAGTGCCCTGTGTGTAGCCCCCTCCCTCCCCCCTGCAGGGTGACCAGATAGAAAGTGTGAAGAATCGGGACGGGGTAGAGGGTAATAGGCACCTACATAAGAAAAAGCCCCGAATATTGGGACTGTCCCTATTAAATCAGGACATCTGGTCACCCTATCCCCTCTACCCCTGTGCCAGGTATGGCAGACACTGATCCCTGGCTTCCCCATGGGGCAATACCCTCTGTATATCCCCCAATTGGGGCAGTGACCCCTACTGGTCAGGTGGGGCAGTGCCCTGTGTGTGTGTGTCCCCTATTTAGGTAGTGACCCCTGGTGGCTAAGTGAGGCAGTGGCCTTTGATTTCCTCTTCTCTCCCCAGCCCCCTCTCTCTCTGGGGTAGGGCCCCCAGGTGGGGCACTACCCGATGAGTATCTCTACTAATTGGAGCAGTGACCTCCCCGTGGTGCCCTGGTGTGGCAGACGGAAAGCATAACCTCTGCCCCTGTTCCACCCCATCGCAGTGTCCCCCGACCCTTGGAATTCCGGGTTGAGATCCCAGTGCCTGATGGTGCAAATTTTATTGTCGCGGGTGGTTCTGGGTACATGTAGTCACTCATTCCTCCTCTGGGAAAGCAATGGCAGACAATCATTTTGAGCCCGTTTTCCCTGGATTACCCTGGCAGACGCCATAGCGTGGCAACCATGGAGCCTGTTTTGCCTTTTGTCACTGTCACCATATGTGTATTAGATGCCGCGGACAGAGGCGATTCAGCAGCGCTACACAGCGGCATTCATTTGCTTTTGCATGACAGCAGAGATGGTTATGAGCCGTATTGTACCATCTACCATGCTATTGTAAATTGGCAAGGTGATGATGGTTACCAGTCATATTGCATTATATCTTCTGCTGCTGTCATAGGTGCCCCTGGCTGAGATCAGCTGGGGGTGCAAAAGACAAAACTGGGACTGACTCCCCCAGTTAATTCCTCCTTTATGGTATATAAAAATAGAATAATTCCTGCATAGAATATGGGGCTAGTGTAGTAGAGATCCAGAGAGCACAGCCACTCCAGGTCAGATTATGCAGGAATGATGAGCTGCATGGCATTCACAGGGGGTGCTCCTGCAACAACCCCACCTGTTGCTTCTCTCCTCCCCCAGCCTTCCCGGGCTACCATTGCAGTGTCCCCTGATTTGTGTGCTGAAGTAATAAAGAATGCAGGAATAAGAAACAGTGACTTGTTACTGAAATGAAATGAGGGGAAGGCAGCCTCCAGCTGCTATGATTGTCTAGACAAGATATTAAGCAGTGTGGGGGAGAGGAAAACAGCATCCTGCTGCTATGACAGGCCAGGCAGTACAGAATCTTTTCTTTACACATGAAGGGCAGGGGCTGATGGCGCTCAGCCCCCTGTTGTTATGATGAAGACTGTTAGCAGGCCATCTACTTATGGACTGATGATGAGGATGGGTACCAGTCATATTGCACTACACCAGCTACAGCAAGGCTGATGATGATGACAACAGATATCAGTCATATTGCACCATCAGCCACCCATGAGGCGGGGGGGAGAATGCTACAGTACAGTGCCGCAGCATCATGTCTACCAGCAGCATTCAGTACACATAGGGTGACATTTAAAAGAGTCAAGAGACAATTTTTGTTCCTTTTCCTTCTGGGGGTGGGGGAGGGGGGTACATTGACGAGCTATGCCCTGAACCGCCGCGGACAATGTGTTTGACCGCACAGGTATTGGGAGATCAGCCAAGAATGCAAATGCTTTTCGGAGACTGCAGGAACTGTGGGATAGCTTGCGTCCTCAGTCCCCCCTCCCTCCATGAGTGTCCATTTGATTCTTTGGCTTTCCGTTACGCTTGTCACGCAGCAGCGCGCTGAGTCTTTGCTACGCCGTCTGTCTGGAGATTTTTAAAAAATACTTTGGATCAGGCGTAACATTACAGTAATTCCCCTATTAGATGCAGGAGTCTCCGAGCAAGATCACCCTGAGGACGGTCACTGAAGGAGATAGAGAGCGCATGCTGCGTGAAAGCCAGCACAAACCAGGGGCCTATGCAGCCGTGCTCGGGGAGGCAATGCTCCCTGAACACCTCCTGAAAGCTTGGCGCGGAAACGTGTGCTACCACGGAGCACCCAATAAGGCAGCTCTCCCCAGGAACCTCCTGCGGAGGCTTTTCGATTACCTCCAGGAGAGCTTCGTGGAGATCTCCCAGGAGGATTTCTGTTCTATCCCCATATATATAGACCTCCTTTTCACATAGTTCAGATTCCTGTTCCATTAATAATAAAAGTTTACATGTTTAAAGCACTTACCGACTGATCCTTCCCCTGATTCAGGGTCCGGGTTAACGGCCGGGGAGGGTTGGTAGGGGATCTTCGTGAGGGTGATGAAGAGATCCTGGCTGTCAGGGAAACCAGCGTTATAATCGCTGTCGCCTGCCTCGTCCTCCACAAACCCTTCCTCATCTTCCCCGCCCGCGAACATCGCGGAGGAACCGGCCGTCGACACTATCCCATAGTCAGAGTCCACGGTCACTGGTGGGTCAGTGGTGGCAGGCTCCGGAGCGTCTCTTTGCCGCTTTGGTCTTCTGGTAGCCTTGTCTCAGGTCCTTGATTTTCACGCAGCACTGCGTTGCATCCCGGCTGCATCCTCTGTCTGTCATGGCTTTGGAGACCTTCTCGTAGGTCTTTGCATTCCGTTTGTTGGAGCGCAGCTCCGAAAGCACAGACTCCTCGCCCCACACACCGATCAGATCCAAGACTTCCCAGTCAGTCCATGCTGGGGCCCTCTTTCTATTCAGAGATTGCATGGACTCCTCTGCTGGAGAGCTCTGCATCGTTGCCGGTGCTGCTGAGCTCGCCCCGATGTCCAACCAGGAAATGAGATTCAAACTGGCCAGACAGGAAAAGGAATTCAAATTTTCCCGGGGCTTTTCCTGTGTGGCTGATCAGAACATCCAAGCTCGGACTGCTGTCCAGAGCGTCAACGGAGTGGTGCAGTGTGGGATAGCTCCCGGAGTTACTAAGGTCGATTTCCATCCACACCTAGCCTAATTCGACATGGCCATGTCGAATTTAGCGCTACTCCCCTCGTCGGGGAGGAGTACAGAAGTCGAACTAAAGAGCCCTCTATGTCGAATTAAATAGCTTCGTGGTGTGGACGGGTGCACGGTTAATTCAAATTAACGCTGCTAAATTTGAATTAAAGTCCTAGTGTGGACCAGGCCTCAGAGCCCACAGGCGAGAATCTAGAGAAGGGTGAGTCATTTCTCAGCTGCATTCTCAGGAGTAGCTGGTAGCCGTCCTTGACCAGAGAACCAGGAGAGCAACCACTGCAGTTCTGGGGAGAGCTCTGGTTGCCAGGGGATCCAGCTAGGCGAGGGAGTGCTGGGGGATGTGGAGGGTCAGTCCAGTGGGGCTGTCTCAGGAGTCAGAGGTGGCTTTGCCAATGGGGAGGCGCTAGGTCACATGTTGGTGGATTGGGGAAGTAGGGACTACAGGATGTGAGGCTGGTTAAAATGAAACTGCACAAAAAACCCTCCCCCTTTGCTCCAGCTAAAGGCCCTACTTTGGCCGCTCCCCTTTCATAAAAATCTCCATATCTACCCCGGCTCTCAGAAACCCCCTTTCTCCCATGGATATTTTCACAGTTTCTTCCTTTTTTCATGGACTCGTACAAATATTTTTGCCATGGAAATGATCAAGTACATTTAACATGAGAAAAACAATCAAACAACACATCTGTATCTCCTTCCCCAAGCGTGGTGTGTCTCAATTTATCTCCTGAAAAGTCTAGGCAGGCAGAGTCACCCCTACAGTATTTAGGGGAGGGATAGTTCAGTGGTTTGTGCATTAATTTACTAAATGCAGCATTGTGGGTTCAATTATTGAGAGGACCAATTAGGAGTCTGAGGCAAAATCAGTACTTGGTCTTGGTAGTGAAGGCAGGGGGCTGGACTCAATGGTCCCTTCCAGTTCTAGGAGATATGGTACCTCTGTTATCTTTTTGTTCTTACTTCACATCAGACCCAGGACTTGCACCCAGCAGTTCTTGGGGCCGTGGGACAGAACTGAGCTTCACTGGCAGCAGTGAGGGAGAAGGGTTGGCACTCAGCTGTCTGGGGAATATTTTAATCCTTATCTATTTTTCAGAGGATTAAATCAATGCAGCTTCCACTTCTCCGTCTCTCCCAAGGAAATGATGTTTCTGTGCGAAGTACCCAAACCATTTAATAATAAGAAGTGAAATGAAATGACCACATGATGGCAACAGAACCTAAGAAATGTCTTAGTCTCTAAGGTGCCACACGTACTCCTGTTCTTTTTGAGGATACAGACTAACATGGCTGCTCCTCTGAAACTGAAGAGATGAGAAGCCATGTTCTTGTTCAATGTGCATTGAAGCTGAAAAGGGAGATGTTTCCTCTTTGATTTCTAGGCCCCCACCTCTAATCTACTAGACACCCCTTTTCTCCCACAGCCAGGACTAGAACCCCACAGTCATGACTACTAGCCCCCCGACCCTGCTCCCTGCAACAGAGGCAAAGCTCTGAGACCCCTATGCTGACCCCTCACTACCCTGCTTGTGCTGCACTTGAAACCCAGTGAAGTTTCCTTGGGCATTTTTGACACTCCCAGGAAGGGTGTAATTTTAGGAGCAGGTTCCAAATAGTGCAATTAACCAGCCAGAAGGGGCAGCAGATGTCAGTGTAGGAGCCATTGAAATAACTCTGCACTTACTTAGATGCAGACATAATGAGCTCTATGGTTGGTAAACTTACAGAGACTCTGCTCCTGCTCATGAACTAGCAGCACATGACCTGTGAACAGCTGCCATTCGAATGCATCTGAAAGTTACAAGGAACAACGATCTGTGTTAAAGGAAGGTTGCCATTTATTAGAGCCCCAATTGATGCCGTGTGCACAAAGAGAGGATTGAATGTGTAACAGGGAGTTTGGTAAATCTTGGTTATTTTATTTTTCTAAGAGGTTCCTGTCCACCCCCAGTAGAGTTTTCAGTCCCAATGGCAACTTACTTACCAAATGTAATACAGACTAGTCCATTCCTCCCAAGTGGATGTGGTTCTTGTTCTTCTGCACATTGTAGCCCATGGAGGCCAAGGACCTGCAAATATGTCTTCATGGGCCTGTGTTTAATTGATGAAAACAAACCTAGACACTTAGAGGATTGGAACTGATTTCAGCTGGGGACATGTTTGCTAGGTTTTTATGCATTTGCACAGGAAAACATTGAGTGTGTCCATTCATTTCAGAAATCCCTATTTAGTGAATCTCCTGAACATAGTGGACATGGAATTATTTTTACTAAAGGAAGAGACTTGAAAGGGGGCAGTTGGATTTGAACCAAGGACCACCTGATCTGTAGTTAAACACTCTACCACTGAGCTATACCCCCATGACACTTGCAGAGGCAAGTCCGTGATCTTAAGGATTTTGAAGGACGGGCTCTGCCTCAGAGAGCTCCTTTTCTATTCCCAGACCACAGGGGTTTTAAAAATGAGGGTTAATTAAACTTTACATACACATGTAGACACCACAGCTTGCACACCCACCAACATAGCTTCCCCCACTGACATAGCTACCACCTCTCGGGGAGGTGGGTTAACTGCACGGACGGGACAGCTCTCTCCCCTCCGCTTAGAGCAGCTTCATTATTTATGAATAGGTGGGAAATAACCTCCTGTTATGTTCAGGAGTTCCATTCAAAAGGGATGCCTGAAATGAAGAAAAAGGTTCAATATTTTCCTGTGCAAATGCATAAAAACCTAGCAAACATGTCCCCCAGCTGAAATCACTTTCAATCCTCTCATTGTCTAGGTTTGTTTTCATCAATTAAACAAAGGCACATGAAGACACATTTGCAGGTCCTTGGCCTCCATGGGCTACAATGTGCAGAAGAACAAGAACCACATCCACCTGGGAGGAATGGACTAGTCTGTATTACATTTGGTAAGTAAGTTGCCATTGGGACTGAAAACTCTACTGGAGGTGGACAGGAGCCTGTTACAAAACTAAAATAACCAAGATTTACCAAACTCCCTGTTACACATTCAAGCCTCTCTTTGTGCACACGGCATCAACTGGGGCTCTAATAAATGGCAACCTTCCTTTAACACAGATCATTGTTACTTGTGACTTTCAGATACATTCGAATGGCTGCTGTTTAGAGGTCATGTGCTGCTAGTTCATGAGCAGCAGCAGAGTCTCTGTACGCTTACCAGCCGTAGAGCTGGGTGTGTCTGCATCCAAGTAACTGCAGAGTCAGTGTAGTCCCAGACAGTTAATTGCACAGTCTCACTTTCTGGTCTCATTGATCATTTGGGTAGAAACAGCAATGGTTTGGTGGGTTTTGGTTTTTTTTCCCCTTCGTTTTCTCCTAAGGAATGTGTGATCTTGAGCATGTTAGTTTAAGTTCCCTGTGAGTCAGGACAATTCCAGCTCCTTGAAATAGCTGGGGAAGTGACCTGTTTGTATAACCTAGAATAAAGGAGCTTTTGTAAAGCAGTTTTGCCTTTAACTATACTGGGATAAAGATAGTAAATTCCACAGCCAGACACCAGGCCAGGATCAATGGATGGGGCCAGGATCAATTAATTACAGAAGAAACAAACTCTTGGGAAGTAGCTGTAATCTGTCCCCAAACCTTTCCTTGTTCTCATATGCTATCAGGGATTCTCTTCTAGAGGGCAGAGTTAAGGTTATCTGGGCATGTACCCTCACTCTGTATTCCCTGTTTCTCCAGAGTTTGAGTTTTACTGAACTCAATGTTCAAGAAGGTAAGAGATAGTCACAGTCAAAGTTAACTCTCTGTTAACAAAGGTTTTGTTAGTGGCAAATAATGAGACTAATCCCTCACTGCGGTAATTCCACTGACTTCAATGTGCTCTTTCCCCATTTCTAGTTCCAAAAAAATAAGCAAATTAAAACAACCTTGAGACCTAAAATGCTGTGAGAAAGTGGAAATTTTAGTAGCTCAAATAATTCAGTTTCTTCTGTGTCTTGTACGTGTGTAAATGGCACAACACGTTAATTTATAAGCACATCTTTCTTAACTTCTTTAAATATTCTGTAGTATATTGACTAGATCAAGTGGGTTGTTCAATGCAGTGAGGTTTTCATGCATTGCCCAAAACATATTTTTCATATTATGTAAATTAACACAACTCATTGAACACAAAATTCTGTATTTCATGCTGTGAAGTGTGTTGGTAGCACAAATTAATAGCTTTATTTTTTTTCTCTCTCTCTCTGTGAGGCACAACAAAATAATTTAGTGATGCTGAAAACGTTCCCTTCTCCTCCAGAACTGCCTTGGAATCACCTTCCCTTTGTAGATTAATCTGCCCCTGAGTCACTACGAGGAAAATATAGTTTTTATGAAAAAAACACAATTTTTTAATTAAAGGGACTGAGACAGAATAGCCACATGATGGCGACACATCAGGAATGCAAAGCAACAGGTTCCTGGTTTGCACATTGATGGTGACAAGGGATTGAACTCGACTCCCCTCTTTTCACAGACACATTTGTTTTGTTCTCTGAGGTCAAACATAAGTTTAAATGTTGTATTTAGTCCTCTGCCTTGTAGCTTCAACAGCCGCAGATGCAAGATGAGTTACTGCAGCCTAGACCTTGTGTCCATGTTTAGGTGGTTTTCATCTAAACATTCAAGCAGCTCACAGCAATGTCCCGAGCTCCCCAAGTCCCACAAGCAAGGAGCAAAGAAATGTTTGTTTCGGTCACTAGGTCTCTGTTTCTATTGCTCGTTTGCTCTCTCCCCTTCCCTGATAAGGAGCAACGGTAAGAGAAGAAGAGGTTAAAACATGTGCTAGGTGGTGGCTGGGTTTGGATGACAAAGTTAAAGCCATCACAGCGGCCTCTAGTGTGACACTGACACCATCAGATTCTCAAGTATCAGAGGGGTAGCCGTGTTAGTCTGGTTCTGTAAAAGCAGCAAAGAATCCTGTGGCACCTTATAGACTAACAGACGATTTGCAGCATGAGCTTTCATGGGTGAATGCCCACTTCGTCAGCTGCAAGATTCTCACCTTTCACTCACACTTCATTAATAACAGTTTCCCTGAACTACTTTGCTATGATGATTTCAATGGCTCCTACACCGATACCTGCTGCCCCTTCTGGCTGGTTAATTGCACTGTTTGGAACCTGCTCCTAAAATTACACCCTTCCTGGGAGCAAGATTCAAAACTGCCCAAGGAAACCCCATTGGGTTTCAAGTGCAGCCCAGGCAGGGTGGCAAGGGGACAGCCCAGGGGTCTCAGAGCTTCTTCTTCCTCCTCACAGAGAGAAGGTTAAGGGGGGCTACTGGTTATGACTCCTGGGTTTTAGTCCTGGCTGTGGGAGGAAAGGGGTGTTTAGTGGATTAGAGTTGGGGGCTTAGGACTCAAAGAGGAAACATCTCCCTTTTCAGCTTCAATGCACATTGCACAAGAACATGGCTTCTCATCTCTTCGGTTTCAGAGGAGCAGCCGTGTTAGTCTGTATCCTCAAAAAGAACAGGAGTACGTGTGGCACCTTAGAGACTAGCACGTTTCTTAGGTTCTGTTGCCATCATGTGGCCATTTCATTTCACTTCTTATTGTTAAAAGGTTTGGGTACTTTGCACAGAAACATCATTTCCTTGGCAGAGACGGAGAAGTGGAAGCTGCATTGATTTAATCCTCTGAAAAATAGATAAGGATTAAAATATTCCCCAGACAGCTCAGTCCCAACCATCCTCCCTCGCTGCTGCCAGTGAAGCTCAGTTCTGTCCCACGGCCTCAAGAACTGCTGGGTGCAAGTCCTGGGCCTGATGTGAAGTAAATGTAGGGGTGACTCTGCCTGCCTAGACTGTTCTGTAGAAAAATTCAGACACAGACCATGTCTGGTGAAGGAGAGACAGATGTGTTGTTTGATTGTTTTTCTCATTTTAAATTTACTTGATCATTTGAAAAAAGGAAGAAACCATGAAAATACTCATGGGAGAAAGGGGGTTTCTGAGGCCAGGGTAGATATGGAGATTTTTATGAAAGGGGGAGAGGCCAAAGTAGGGCCTTAGCTGGAGCAAAGGGGGAGGTTTTTTGTGCAGTTTCATTTTAACCAGCCTCACAGCCTGTAGTCCCTACTTCCCCGTCCCACCAACATCTGACCTAGTGCCTCCCCGCTGGCAAAGCCACCTCTGACTCCTGAGACAGCCCCACTGGACTGACCCTCCAGATCCCCCAGCACTCCCTCTCCTAGCTGGATCCCCTGGCAGCCAGAGCTGTCCCCAGAACTGCCGTGGTTGCTCCCCTGGGTCTCTGGTCAAGGACGGCTACCGGCTTCTCCTGAGAATGCAGCTGAGAAATGACTCACCCTTCTCTAGATTCTCACCTGTGGGCTCTGAGAAGCAGGCTGGGCCCTGTATGATAAAGTCCATGTAACATTCCCCTCACATCCCAGCCCTGGTATGTCACCAGTAGCTGTTGTCCCTGGGTAGCAGCCAAGGATGTTTCCCACCATTCAGGAGACCCCAGCCTGGGACTAAAGTCAGCTTCAGGCTTCTCCTCTCTCCCTTCTTGGAATCAAGTTCATGTTTTTGCCAAGAGTTAAAGCAGCCCGAACCCCCAGAGTCTGGATCGATGTCACAAGTTCCCAGTGTCTCCATGGAAGAAAATTTGTTAAATCCCAGATGAATGGGATTAAATCAGTTCTCAGCCTGAGTCCTTTGCTCTTAATCCTGAGGATATTGTCCCACCAAGGGGCCATTTCCCACCTCTCTTTCCTAGGGAAGCACAATTTTCCTTGCACAGACACAGGAACAGCAAGATCTTTCTCTGTCCCTTGTGGAAAGCAGGGGCCAAATTCCATGGAAACAATGGACAAGCCGGGGGCCCTGGGCACATCCAGCCCTGGCCATGAGATGTTCCCTCCCCTCTTTCTTTATGCCCCTGTTGTTATTTCATGGATTGTCTGGGATGGGGGAAAAGCTGAGTTCACTCCAGGTGGAGGGGAAAAGAACCCTGAAAGTCTCAGGCCCCAACCCCTGCTACCAGGATCACCGAGGTGCTGGGAATCTGCATGGGAAAGGGACGGTGTGAATTGTCAAGGTGGGGAATGAATAACAATTTACAACAAGAGCCACCTCATTAACCACTGACACAGGCTAATCCTGCCACAGATAGAAGGGAAACTGGGAGTGATTCTTTGCTGTTCAGCTATGGAAACAGCGACCCAATTGCAGCGCAGTGAATGTGCTGGGGAAAGCTGGACTTCACAGGCAGGTGGCAATAGCAGATCCTAGAAATACCTGGAGCTCCCCACAGCACTTCTGCCACCAGGGTCAGGTGTTGAGCAACTCACAGTGCCCCCTCCCCCAACACATTACCTTCCAGCAGAGGGTGGCAGCACCCTCCACCCAATGCTGGGGAGAGGGCTGAGTGCATCTCTGCACCCTGAGTCCAGGGCACCCACTCTCTCTGCCCCACACATCGAATCTGGCCCGCTGCTGCAAAGTGACCCCTAAGAAACAGCAACCTCCAGGACAGCAGGTTTGGCCCTCAGAGCAGGGAATGTGTCCCCCATGCTGCTTTTAGGCCACTAGGTGCTCTGGAAACAGGAGGGCTCTGAGTGCAACCTATAGCATGCACAGGGGCGGCGAGTTATATGGGCCCATGGGGCCCAGGCCCCACCAATAATCCAGGAGCTGGGCTCAGCCCCACCAATGTTGGGGCCCCAGGCCCTGTGCTGGGGGTCCCCGCTTTGCAACACCCGGCGCTCTCACTCACCGCAGCAGCAGCGGCGGCAGCTCCCGGGAGGGGCCTCAGGAGCGACTGGACTCCCAGCCCATTGGCTGGGAACCCCAGCCAATGGGAGCTGCTGGGGGCGGTGCCGGAGCTGCCTGGCCGCGTCTCCACAGCAGGGAGGGGGAGCGAGCCACAGGCAGCGGCTGAGCCCTGGGCAGCCATTGTGAGCAGCAGACAGACACAGACGGTGAGCTGTGGGGGCAGCCAGACACACACACACACACACAGCTGGGGAGGGGGGGTTGGTGGGGACAAACACACACAGCCAGGGGGTTGTGGGACAGACACACACAGGGGGGGGGGGATGGACAGACAGAGAGACACAGCCTGTGAGCTGTGGGGGCAGCCAGACACACACACACACAGCCGGGGAGGGGGGGTTGGTGGGGACAAACACACACAGCCAGGGGGTTGTGGGACAGACACACACAGGGGGGGGCGGGACGGACAGACAGACAGACACAGCCTGTGAGCTGTGGGGGCAGCCAGACACACACACACAGCCGGGGAGGGGGGGGTTGGTGGGGACAAACACACACAGCCAGGGGGTTGTGGGACAGACACACACAGAGGGTGGGGACGGACAGACAGACAGACACAGCCTGTGAGCTGTGGGGGCAGCCAGACACACACACACAGCCGGGGGGGGGCGTTGTGGGACAGACACACACAGCGGGGAGCAGACAGACAGACAGACACAGCCGGAGGGGGGTTGGTGGGGACAGACAGACACAGCCAGGGGGTTGTGGGTTGTGGGACAGACACACACAGTGGGGGGCAGCCAGACAGACAGACACAGCCTGGGGTTGTGGGACAGACAGACACAAGGACACAGCCAGGGGGTTGTGGGACAGACACACACAGCGGGGGGGGAAGGGGGACAGACACACACAGCCGGGGGTGGTGGGGGCAGCCAGACACACACAGCCGGGGGTTGTGGGACAGACAGACACCAGGACACAGCTAGGGGGGTTGTGGGGACAGACAGACGGACACAGCCGGGGGAGTTGTGGGGACAGACAGATGGAGCTGTGAGTGGGGAAAGGAGCAGCAATGGGCACCCCGGGGCTGGTATAAAATACACAGGATGGGGGGAGGCTTCCTGAGGGGACTATAGCAACACCCCCCGCAGAGCAGACCCAGGTTGCAGCTGGCTCCGCCCATCACAGCCCCCTGCCCCACAGAGACCCACACAACCCTCTGCCCCCTCGAGAGACTCCCAATGACCCCTGTGCCCCTGTCACTCCTCTCCAAAGAGCCCTCCCCTTTGTGCCAGCCCACTCCCCTCCCCCACTGCCTCCCCTCCTCCAAAGCTCCCTACAATCTCCCCCTTTGCCTTCCGCCCCCCAGCCCAGCCCAGCCCATTCCATTGGCCGGGAGGCTCCCAGTCTAGTAGCTAGCAGGGCCCATGGGAGCTGCACCTGAGGCAGGGTGCCTGCCTGCAGATGCAGACCTGCCTGGCTGTGCCTCCACAGCACAGGGAGGGGGAGCCACAGGTGAGCAAGCCCTGGTCATCATCATCATCACAGGCCCAGTAATTCTCTGGATATTTAATTTCACTGAGGCAAAATGTGTGCAATTTTATGGGTTGAATGATTGAATGACATAATACCCACCTGCCTGCATTGTCCGTCACTAAGTCCAGTAATTTTGTCAAGTGTTTGTTGCACAACATGGTGGTGCCTACCCCTACCTTGTGCTTCAGGGGGTGATGGGGTCAGGGCAGCCTGTTATAGAACTACCTGATTAGTAATTGGATATGTTGGCTGGCATCTTTTTTAGTAATTGGATATGTTTGCTCCCCCTGATGTTAGAACCTGGCTACACCACTGGGGAGGGGAGCTTCCTAGACTTGTGCAGCTGGGGCTTAGGTGAATTTTGTGATACTGTGCCCCTTCCCAGCTACCACCCTGCAGTCCCCACTCCTGCACCATGCTGGGCAAGGGGCAGCCCCATCCCCAGTGAGGCTATGGTGAGGGGTGGCAGCAGGGGAGGCCATACGTGATGGCAACCTCCCCCCTCGGTACCCACCATAGGGGAGCCGAGTGGGCTTTCTGTACCTGAGAGGGACCCTAGGAGCATGTGCAGTGAACTGCGGGGGAGAGGAGGGGTCCCTCCCCTGGAGCTTGCTGCTGCCAGGGAGGGTGGAGGGGAGTCCTCTTTGGCCCTAGCCCTGGGGCAGCCTGTCTGCACCCCAAGTTCCTTATCCCCAGCCCTGCCCCAGAGTCCTCACCTGACGGGAAAAACACGCAACTTAAATTTGGTGGTCAGTTTAGAGTATCATAGAATATCAGGGTTGGAAGGGGCCTCAGGAGGTCATAAGGTCCAACCTCATGCTCAAAGCAGGACCAATTCCCAACTAAATCATCCCATCCAGGGCTTTGTCAAGCCGGGCCTTAAAAACCTCTAAGGAAGGAGATTCCACCACCTCCCTAGGTAACCCATTCCAGTGTTTCATCACCCTCCTAGTGAAAAAGTTTTTCTTAATATCCAACCTAAACCTCCCCCACTGCAACTTGAGATCATTACTCCTTGTTCTGTCCTCTGCTACCACTGAGAACAGTCTAGATCCATCCTCTTTGTAACCCCCTATCAGGTAGTTGAAAGCAGCTATTAAATCCTCCCTCATTCTTCTCTTCTGCAGACTAAACCATCCCAGTTCCCTCAGCCTCTCCTCAGAAGTCATGTGCTCCAGCCCCCTAATCATTTTTGTTGCCCTCCACTGGATTTTCCAATTTTTCCACATCCTTCTTGCAATGTGGGGCCCAAAACTGCACGTAGTTCTCTAGATGAGGCCTCACCAATGTTGAATAGAGGAGAATGATCATGTCCCTCGATCTGCTGGCAATGCCCCTACTTATACAGCCCAAAATGATGTTAGCCTTCTTGACAAAGGCCAGAGGAGGGACTGTTAGTGCCTGTGCGGACTTCTGGGAAGTGCATGGGGTGGAAGGGGATGCTGGGATGCTCTGGAACCACTCCTTCAAAGCCAGTCAGGACTCTGGAGGAGCCTCCTCTCTGAGCAGACTGTCTCCATGGCAAGAAGCTTACACCTCCCTGGGCCTGACCTCAGAGCATTCAGCATGCCCTTCCACACCATGCACTTTCCACAGTGAGTCCGCCCAGGCGGGGTCCTGGGGTAGCCAGAGGTCCCTGCACCACAACTCCGCAGTCAGATGTGACTCTCAGCCAGACCGTAAAACAGAAGGTTTATTAGATGACGGGAACACAGTTTAAACATAGCTTGTTGGTACAGAAAACAGAACCCCTCTGTCAGGTCCATCTTGCGGGGCGGGCAGCCCAGAAGCAAGTTCTGGGTCTCTCCCCATTTCCACAGCCAGCTCCAAACTGACACTCCCTCCTCTGGCTTCTGTGTCTCTTCTGGACAAGGAGGCCACCTGATCTCTTTGTCCCCAACACCTTCAAGTAGCATCTTACAGGGGAAACTGAGGCACCCACACAGTATTCAGAGAAAATATTAAGAATATTCCCACTTCATCACAACAGGTGCAACAAAATATAATACCGTATATTGAAGTAGGCAAGTGCTGCTTCTGACTTTCCACTTTTAATTGACCCTTGTAATCTTGTGGCGCTGACGCGTTGTAGCTTCATTTTATATCGGCTTCCAGGGCGGGAGAGGGGGGGCACCACCATTTTGGGCCCCACAAAAAAATTATACAAACCTGCCGCCTATGTCAGCCGGTCCTTAGTTTCTGCTTGGTAAAGGCAAGTCAGTGGGGTCCATCCATCAGAAAAAGAGTCCCAGGACTTCTTGCTGGGCGCCAGGGTCCAAAAGCAGCGCATTCCCTCCTGGAAAGGGCTGTGTTTCAAATGTCCGTCCAGTGCGCGTTGAAGGGAAGGATCTGCGTGCCTGGGAAGCTGCGTCCCTCCAGAGGCGCTTGAGAAGCCAAAGGGGCCGTGGGTGAGTTTGTGATGAGGTGAGTCTGAAGTGTGGGAGGGGGAGGGTGTCAAGAGGAGGTTTTGAGAGGAAAAAAGGTGCTGCTGAGCTGGTAGGTGAGGGCAAGGTCCCAGGCGGGTGTTGTGTGAGGAGCTGTGTAGGCCCGAAAAGGCGTCGTGCTGGGCAAGGGCAGGTGAGGAGGGCCAGGGCTTTTCCCAGGGCTGTTGCTGCGGCCAAAGCCTTTGGGAAGCAGAAGAGGGCCAGGGGTGCTGTTGCCTGCTGGGGCCCATGTGACGGTGTAGGTGTACACTGACCGTAGCTGGTCTGTGGGAGCTGGGGCCACTCCCTGTGCCCCTTTCCTCGTTAGTATAGTGGTGAGTATCCCCGCCTGTCACGCGGGAGACCAGGGTTCGATTCCCTGACGGGGAGGGTGACCCCTTTTGAAGGGGGGACAAAGAAATCTCTGGCCTGCCCACGACATGCCTTGCATTCTCCTTCGACGGCCACTTCCCTTCGCACCCCGCACTGATGACTTTCACTTCCAGAGAGATAATTACCTCGCAAGGACACGCTCGCCCTAGCCAAAGCCTCCCCCGGGACCTGCACGTGGGGGCACGTTTCAGAGCGGCAAAGGGAAATAGGCTGGCCAGGGGCATGAGGACAATGGCCCAGACAAACGGGGAGGGACTTGGTCCAGGGATGGAGGAAGACAGAAAAAGGGACAGGCATGGGATTGGCTTCCTCTATTTTTTCCTTTGCTCAGCATTTGACCTGAGACTGTAATGGGGAGTCTTGAGAAATACCCGTGGCCGCCGGCGACGTAGGTGGCCGCCCCGAGAGCGCAGAGCTGAGCATTTTGTTCTGGGCTGCTGCCTGCACCCCCAGCGCCTGGCTGTGATCGTATAGTGGTTAGTACTCTGCGCCGTGGCCGCAGCAACCTCGGTTCGAATCCGGGTCACGGCATTAATTTTTGGTGGGGAGGGGCTATCCTGCAGCACGCCTCGTGGCTCAGTCTGATGGCGTCCATTTGCAAAGAGATCCATCAGCCGGTCCTTAGTTTCTGCTTGGTAAAGGCAAGTCAGTGGGGTCCATCCGTCAGAAAAAGAGTCCCAGGACTTCTTGCTGGGCGCCAGGGTCCAAAAGCAGTGCATTCCCTCCTGGAAAGGGCTGTGTTTGGAATGTCCGTCCAGTGCGCGTTGAAGGGAAGGATCTGCGTGCCTGGGAAGCTGCGTCCCTCCAGAGGTGCTTGAGAAGCCAAAGGGGCTGTGGGTGAGTTTGTGATGAGGTGAGTGTGAAGTGTGGAAGGGGGAGGGTGTCAAGAGGAGGTTTTGAGAGGAAAAAAGGTGCTGCTGAGCTGGTAGGGGAGGGCAAGGTCCCAGGCGGGTGTTGTGTGAGGAGCTGTGTAGGCCCGAAAAGGCGTCGTGCTGGGCAAGGGCAGGTGAGGAGGGCCAGGGCTTTTCCCAGGGCTGTTGCTGTGGCCAAAGCCTTTGGGAAGCAGAAGAGGGCCAGGGGTGCTGTTGCCTGCTGGGGCCGATGCGATGGTGTAGGTGTACACTGACCATAGCTGGTCTGGGAGGGGGGGGCCCACTCTTCGTGCCCCTTTCCTCGTTAGTATAGTGGTGAGTATCCCCCCCTGTCACGCGGGAGACTGGGGTTCGATTCCCCAAAGGGGAGGGTGACCCCTTTTGAAGGGGGGAACAAAGAAATCCCTGGCCTGCCCACCACATGCCTTGCATTCTCCTTCGACGGCCACTTCCCTTCGCACCCCGAACTGATGACTTTCACCTCCAGAGAGACAATTACCTCGCAAGGACACGCTCGCCCTAGCCAAAGCCTCTCCCTGGCCTTCCGCCCCCGGGCCCAGCTTCGGGGCCTGCACGTGGGGGCACGTTTCAGAGCGGCAAAGGGAAATAGGCTGGCCAGGGGCATGAGCAGTGATTTCCCAACACCCCCCCCCCCACAGTTTTGTGAACTAGTTACATTCCAAACCTGGTGGCTGAACTTCATGACTTTGCCCTCACCCACAACTATTTCACATTTGAGGACAATATATATCTTCAAGTCAGCGGCACTGCTATGGGTACCCACATGGCCCCACAGTATGCCAACATTTTTATGGCTGACTTAAAATAACGCTTCCTTAGCTCTCGTCTCCTAATGCCCCTACTGTACTTGCTCTACACTGAAGACATCTTCATCATCAGGACTCATGGAAAAGAAGCCCTTGAGGAATTCCACCATAATTTTAACAATTTCCATCCCTCCATCTACCTCGGCCTAGATCAATTCACTCAAGTGGTTCAGTTCCTTAACAGTACTGTGCTGATAAGAGATGGTCACATAAATACAACCCTATACCGGAAACCCACTGACCGCTATACTTACCTACATGCCTCCAGCTTCCATCCAGGACACCCCACATGATCCATTGTCTATAGCCAAGCTCTAAGATACAACCGTATTTGCTCCAATCCCTCAGACAGAGATAAACACCTACAAGATCTCTATCAAGCATTCTTTAAACTAAATTACCCACCTGCTGAAGTGAAAAAACAGGTTGACCGAGCCAGAAGAGTACCCAGAAGTCACCTACTACAAGACAGGCCCAACATAGAAAATAACAGAACACCACTGGCCTTTACCTTCATCCCCCAATTAAAACCTCTCTAGCGAATCATCAAAGATCTACAAACTATCTTGAAAGATGATCCCTCACGCTCCCAGATCTTGGGAGACAGGCCAGTCCTTGCTTACAGACAACCCCCAAACCTGAAGCAAATCCTCACCAGCAACCACAGAACAACAACACTAACCCAGGAATCTATCCTTGCAACAAAGCCCGATGCCAACTCTATCCACATATCTATTCAAGTGACACCATAATACGACCTAATCACATCAGCCATGCCATCAGGGGCTCGTTCACCTCCACATCTACCAATGTGATATATGCCATTATGTGCCAGCAATGCCCCTCTTCCATGTACATTGGCCAAACCAGACAGTCTCTGTGCAAAAGAATAAATGGGATGCAAAGCAGACGTCAAGAATTATAACATTAAGTCACCAGTAGGAGAACACTTCAACCTCTGGCCGTTCAGTAACAGATTTAAAGGTGGCAATTTTGCAACAGAAAGCTTCAAAAACAGACTCCAACAAGAAACTGCTGAACTTGAATTAATATGCAAACTAGATACAATCAATTTAGGCTTAAATAGAGACTGGAAATGGCTGAGCCATTACACACATTGAATCTATTTCCCCATGTTAAGTATCCTCACACCACCTTGTCAAACTATCTTAAATGGGTCATCTTGATTATCACTACAAAAGTTTTTTTTCTCCTGCTGAGAATAGCTCATCTTAATTAATTAGCCTCTTAGAGTTGGTTGGGCAACTCCCACCTTTTCATGTTCTCTGTGTGTATGTGTGTGTGCATATATATATATATATCCTCACTATATGTTCCATTCTATGCATCCGATGAAGCCATTTATCAACATTGAATTTCAGCTGCCATTTTGTTGCCCAATCACCCAGTTTTGTGAGATCCCTTTGTAACTCTTCGCAGTCTGCCTGGGACTTAACTAACTATCTTGAACAGTTTTGTATCATCTGCAAATTTTGTCACCTCACTGTTTACCCATTTTTCCAGATCATTTATGAGTATGTTGAACAGTAGTGGTCCCAGTACTGACCCCTCTGGGATACCATCTCTCTCCATTCTGAAAACTGATAATTTATTCCTACCCTTTGTTTCCAAGATTTTAACCAGTTACTGATCCATGAGAGGACATCCCTCTTATCCCATGATGGCTTACTTTTCAAAAGTCAATTTAAATTAAATACATTGTTTTAAATTATATATATTTTTAGAAATCTAGACCTGTTATGTGTAACTTGCATTATCCTTATGTTAAATTTGCATTATCCTAACAAAACATTTACTTTATTCACATCTCTTTTATATATCTCATTGGCCCTGACACCACCCCCTGTAAATTCAAACACCCCCCCTAATTTCAATTCCTGGGGAAACTACTGGGCGCCGCCTCCTGCCTGATAGCTGTGGGGCTCCCACCAGCCGACAGCTCCAGTCTTGCTGCCCCAGGGCTGAGGTGGAAAATGTCACTGAGATCTCTGAAAGTCACAAATTCTGTGACCCCCTTTATATAATCTTAGCCTTAATAGTTGTTGACTGTCTGTCTTAATCTAGTGGTCTGCTCTAGCGCGGATGGGACAGGGAAGACAGAAGCTCACCCCCCCAGCACAGGTCGGGCAGAAATGGCTCTTGGGCTATTTGCTGTACATGCACAGGACTTGTCCAAGCCAGTGGAGCAGCCCAGCCAGATGAGGAGCTGGAAGAAGAAGACCTGAGCAGCCTGGACATCCCACTTTTTCTCCACAGCCACTACCTATCAGCAGGATTCCTCCTTCTCCTCCTCAGTGAGACTAAATCTCCCCACCTAGACAGCCGGCCTGTCCGCTGCACCCCAGTCCCCCATGCCTGAGCCTCCCTGCCAAAGTCCTGCACCTGGCTCAAGAGAATTAAGTCTCACGTCTCGCTGCGAACTCGACTTCTTGTGCCCAGAGAGCAGGGGCGGCTCTACCTATTTGGCCGCCCCAAGCAGTCATGCATGGGAGGTGCCCCGGAGCCCTGGGAGCAGCGGACCTCCCGCGGGCATGACTGCGGAGGGTCCGCTGGTCGCGCGGCTCGGCTGGACCTCCCGCGGCTGCAGACGGTTCGCAGGTCCGGCGGTTCTGCTTGAGCTGCCGCAGGCATGCCTGCGGGAGGTCCACTGGAGCCGCGGGACGAGTGCCCCCTCCGCAGTCATGCCTGCGGCAGGTCCGGTCATCCTGGGACCTCCCGCAGGCATGACTGTGGCAGGTCTGCCGGCACAGCCTGCCGCGCCCCCGGGAAAGGGCCGCCCCACGCGCGTGCTTGCCGCGCTGGGGTCTGGAGCCGGCCCTGCCAGACAGTCTCGGCTCCCCTCAGTAGATGACCCAAGAAACACAGTGTCTGCCTTTTCCAAAGAAGGGCTTGGAGAGGCTTATTCCATTATAACTGTGTGGCCTAACGGATAAGGTGTCTGACCTCTGCTTAGGCAATTGAGGGCTCGAGTCCCTTTGCGGTTGTGTTTGTCCAGTTTTAACTTTGCGCTGAAAGTCCTGCTCCCTTCAGGGCTGGAACCTCTTCTTGGCCGCTCAGGCCAATGCTCTGGCTTCAGCTAGAGCCACGGGAAGGAGTTGGGGGTTGGGCGTCACAAAGGCTGGGGCATGAGCCCCAGGTGCTTCCAGTCTCGCCTTTGCCCTTCCTGACTTGCCAAAGAAAATAGGCGGCTGTCCAGGCTAGTGTGTAGAGCAGTTTCCCTCTTCCAAATGTGTGCCTGTTCCCTGTGCTTGAGGGGTTTGCTACGTAGCACCTTGCGAGCCTGGGTGTGTCTCTGCTTCTCGCCAGCTGAGGAAAAGAGCATCCGGGCAGGGGAGCTAGTCAAAGCCTCTTGGGGGAAAAAATCTCCTGCCCCACTGCCAAAGTGAGCATCTGGAATACAAATGGTCAGAGGCCCCACCAGGCGGGCTGGCCCTGCTTTCTTATCGTCTTCTGATGTTGGCCACAGAGCGTCAGCAGCTGGCCTGTGGGTGACTTTCAGTGAGTGTTTGGTGTTGCAGGGAGCAGGCTCGCCGGGTGTCTCTGTGGCTGTCTGCTGGCCTCACATAGCCATGGTTCTCCCCTCCTCTTGCCCTGCCCTCTGTTGCTCTGTGGCTTTTAAACCTTCCCTTGGAGCTGTCAGCACCAGCTGCCTCTGCTCTAGGTGCCCAGAGGAGGAGAGGTGCTGGGCTCCAGCCTGGGACTTTTCCTCCCTCCTGCCTAGCCCTGACTATGAAGCCTGGCCCTGGCACTCCTTCCTTTAAATGCCACGTGGGCAAGAGGAAGAGTGTGGCAGCTGCAGGGACCAAAGTTGTGGACATCAGGTGAAGCAGCGAGAAACAACCATCCGGTCAACCCGCAGGAATCTCTAGCCAGGCTGTTAAGTTCTGGGACCCCCAACCTACAGTGGCCAGTCCACTGAACAGGCTGGACCAAAGACCTATCTCCAGTGGGCATCAGTCAGGGCCGGCTTTTTTGCTGCCCAAAGTGGAGGGAAAAAAAAAAGCTGCAGTCAGCGGCAGCTCTACCACCACCGCCTCATTCTTCAATGGTGATTCAGCAGCAGGTCCTTCCCTCAGAGAGGGACTGAGGGACCTGCTCCCGAATTGCCGCTGAAGAACCAGATGTGCCGCCCCTCTCCGTTGGTCCGCCCCAAGCACCAGCTTGCTGTGCTGGTGTCTGGAGCTGGCCCCGGCCTCAGTCACCCAGCAGGAGGTGGGGAAAAACCTCACTCTAGTTCACCAAGAGAGGGAAGTCAAGCACATTGAGCTCCAGGGTTTGGCAGCAAATCAACATATTTCCAGGAGGCCCTACTGAGATTTAAACTCAGATTACAGGATTCAGAGACCTGAGTGCTGCCCATTACACCATGGGACCTGCTGCTAGTTCCTTTTCTAGACCCCTGTGACTCTCAGCTGGCTAGTTTGCACGCTGCACTTATTGCTTCCCACCAGCGGCTTCCTCTCGCAGGACTCTCTCTCCTCCTCCAGCGACTATAGTCCTGCACTATCAGATCCGTGGGTCCTGCCCTGAGTCCCCGCATCCCCCTGCTTTGTCTCCATTCCCTGCAGGCTGCAAAAATGTCAGGGGAGGCCACCCCTCCCTTCACTCAGTGCTCCCGCTCATATCAGCCAGCTGCAGCCTCATCTCCTGGAACTCATCCAGCTGCCGTTTCATCCAGTCATACAATCACAGGCTGACTAGCTCCCCTGCCTAGATGCTCTTGTGGAAATCCCACAGGCGACACTGCAGGACGTGGCACCCTTGGTTTCTTTAATGTTGCGGTGTTTGCCAAACTGCCAGAACAAAGCCACCAACTCCTCCCTCACCGACTCCCACCAATCCCCCTGGTTGCCATAGGACCCTCTGATGCTTTCCTGTTCTGCCAACACCGCCAGGCTTTGCCTCCCTGCTCCTTTATCTTGCAAGCTCTGGATGTTCAGCTTCCAATATCCTCTGCCCTGGGTCAGGGAATTGCCCACATTGAGCACACGGTGAGAGCTGCGGGATCCAAACAGTCCATTGGCACCACCCTGCACTGGGCTGTCGACGTGCTCTCCTTCACGGAAATCCGGTCAGTGCAACTCCTGGCCTGTCCCTGCAGAAAGGTGTATCCCCTCTGCAGCTGGTGTGAGCTCGGGTCAGAGGAATAGGAGGTTACTGCCCACCCTCCACAGGTTCAACTACGGAGAAACAAGTCCTCTAAGCCGACCTTGCTACAGACCTGCGCCAGGTAGTGCTCATCATAAAAAAGTTTCCTCTGATGGTTGGGAAAACAGGACCAGCGGTCCTCAGGCCAGCTGGAACAATTGAAATCCCCCCAACACCAAACACCGTGCAGTCCAGAGGAAGGGAGCCACTTCCTTCCATTGATCTTTTCTTTCACACCTTAACTGGGATGATAAACACTAATATAGAGTAACCAGTGCCACAGAGCACAAAGTCCACCACTAATTAGCTACCTAGTCAGAGCTCCAGCCCCTTCTGTACTCACACCACGGATGTGAAGAACAAGACTCCAACCCCATCGTTCTTCCCTGGCCTGGAGGACCAGAAAGACAGGCCCTTTCTCCAATCACCGTCTGCCCATCAATGTACCCTGAAGTCATTAATGTGCATTTCCTGAATGCCCACCATGTCTATGTCCAGCTGCTCCAAGGAACTGAACATCAAGTGCCTCCTCCTGGGCCCCCAAATACCTTCCACCTTCCACATGGCCACTTTAACAGATGTCCCTTCCCTGGTACTGCCCTCACTCAGCTACACAGAGGAGCTTTCATCCTCAGTCCCTGCCCATCACCCCCTCTGGCACTATTCCCACTGCCTCACTTTATTCCTGCCATATTTGGTCAACCAATAAGTCATATGGGAAAGACAGATCCCATCCCTCATTGTTAAAGGTCAGGTGGGCCAACTAGGGGCAGAAGCCCACAGTCTGCTGTCTGGCTTGGGAGCAGGGGCTCATGTCAGCTAAAGGCTCTGCTACTGCTCCCAGGAAAGAAGCCAGCCCGGCACAAAGAGGGATGAAAGGGCCTGCCAAAGCCCAGGTTTGAACCAGGAACCTTTAGAGCGTCAGGCTCACACAGCTGCATGGCATTTCTTTGGCCTGTTGCTTCTCTGCCCGGGATGTTTTTGCAGCAGTTGCACCCAAAAAGGATGTCATTGTGAGCGGCCCATGAAGAGAAGACTTGCTTTGGCCTGCCTTGCTCAGCTTGACTTGCTTCTTCACCCTGTTCCTGCCCTAGTGCCTGGGTCAACCTGGTGGTGGAAGGGGATGGGAGGGCCAGTGGTGTGGGGAGAAGGTTGAGCTGGACCCTGAGCTAGATGAAACCCTGGTGGTTGGATTTTTTTTCTTGAACTTCTTTAGACGGCTGAAGCTTAAATTGCTTAGAAAATAAAAAAAAGCCCCATAGGCCAACAGAGCTTTGAGAGAAATAGCATTTATATTATCTTTAGAGCTTGATGTGTTAGCATGAGGTTTTTCCAGGAGGGGGCTATTTTGTGATCTATATTCACCTAGCTGTTTGGTTTCATGTGTTGTCGGTATGAGTGAGTTGCTGAGGCAAGGCTTGCATAATGTAGAAAATAACTTACTGATATCGTTTTGAGTTTCATTTTTTTTCTTCATGCATCATTTCATTTCCAAAGGAAGGAATTAGAATAACTAGTCCCCATATTTTCTGTGTTAATATTGAATGGTACAAAAAGGTTATTCATACTGGCCTGTCCAGTTATTCTAGATGACCTTATGCAGCAGAGCTCATTAGCAATTAATTCTTTCACCCCCGTGATTTCCTGTAAGAAGGCCAGAGTGGGTCAGACCAACGGTCCATCTAGCCCAGTGTCCCGTCTCTGACATTGGGCACTACAAGAGCTTCTGGTGGAGTGCACAGAACAGGACAATCTGGAATGATCCACCCTCATCTTCCACTCCTGGTCTCTGTGTAGTCAGAGATTTAGGGCTTCCCTCAAGCGTGGGATTGCATCACTGACCAACTTCACTAATTACTCTCGAGGGACCTAGTCTCTATGAACGTCTCTCATTCTGGGTGGAAGCCAGTTCTACCTTTCGCCCTCACAACGTACCATGGCAAGGAGTTCCGCACGTTAATGTCATCAGGTGGCTCCCCCTCCCCCCACCTTTACTGCATGGTGGGAAAGGGTAAATAACACTTCGCGCTTCACTTTAGCCCATTCATTCCTGGCTTCACAGACCTCTTGCATAGTGGTTCTCAACATCTTTTTACCAGGGGCCCCTAAAATTAAACACACAGCCCTGTGGATCCCCAACCATTGGTGAAGCGGGGGGGGCACATGGGGTCACCTGCCTCCCCCCCACCCACCCACCCACGTTCTGCCTTCCATTGTGCCATGCTCCCTGAATGCTAATGTAACAGGGCAGAGCAGTGGCATGTTTCCTTGGCTAACTCCTGCCTGCTCCTGGAGTCAGCGGCTGTGAGGCAACCCTCACTGATGGCAGGGGGTGAGCTCTCTTCTGCAGTGATACTGCATTTTTTTGTTGTGCCCCCTCTCCCCCACAAACAAGGCAGGCAGGCTTGGTGGCCTACTGAGCAGCCACTGAATTTGGGGTAGTGCAGACACAGCATTGTGCAATTCGATGGTATTGGCCTCCGGGAGTTATCTGAGAGTCCTCCAATGTGACCACGCTGGACAGCACTTTCAACTCCAATGCACTAGCCAGGTGCACAGGAAGAGCCCCGGGAATGTTTTAATTTCATTTCCTTTTTTTTGGAATAGGGAGGCCTAGAGATATTCAGGCTGCCTGTACAGGCCTAGACTTTAAGAACTTAGGTGTATTTTTATCACTTAGCTAGTGACAGGGGTATAAAACAAAGAACCAAAATCCCAGTCTGCCTGTGTCTGGGCCTTCTCTCCCTCCGAGAGTCTGAGCCTTTTTCGTAGGCTAAGGCCTTTGGCTAAGCAGCAGGGGCAGCCATAAGCTGGGAAGCGAACGGTCCCATCCTCACCTCCCAAACCCGTCACACTGAACTAAGGTGGGGTTGGGCTGTTGGGAAGACAATCCTGACCCATCACCACCAGATAAAGAAACAGATCTTAAGAGAGCATCCGGTCTGGCAAGAAATCCCTTCTCAATGGTTGTGGTTGTGAAACCCTCATTTCTGTAGGGTTTATCTTTCTGGCCCCCACTTTTCTATTGTCAATCTGTCTGGTTCTCTAATTGTTTCTGTTTGCTGCCGAATTAATTTTGCTGGGTGTAAGTTAATTAGGGGAGTGGGATATAATTGGTTAGAGAATTCTGTTATAATAGGTTAGAATTGGTTAGTTACAATGATTGGTTAAGGTCTAGCTGAGACTATTACTGTATAAATGGGGGTCAAACAGGAAGTGGAAGGAGAAATTGGAATCTTGCTAACGGGGGCGGGGAACAGGAATAGGGAACCAGGAACAGGCAAGGCTCTGCGGTGTCAGAGCTGGGAAGGGGGACACTGGGGAACAGACTCTGTCGGTCTATAGAGATAAGCCCGGCTGGTGTGAAGGGCTTTGGAATCTGCCTTCTTGGAAACTAACCCCAGTAACCATCCCTTTGTCTGCGCTTCCGGCTTCTGGTCTTTTGCTCCTTATTGATTGTGTGACAAGAGCCAGGGAAGTGGGCAGGGGAAGGGAAAGCCCTCTAACAATGGCTCCTTGCTCCTCTCCCTCCAGGCTCAGGGGTCAAGGATGGGCAGGACTCCAGGCTCTGCTTGAGGGATCCTGGCACAGGGGCTGATGGGGGAAGAGAGGATGGTAGATTCTGACCTGCACTCTGGAGAGGAGGTAATAATTGAAGGGGCATTTTTAACTCCTCCTCAGAGTCCCCTGGGCTCGAATTCTACATTCCACAGGGCCAAATGAGGGGGTGATGCCACTTGGTTAATGAAAACCAGTGCTCCAGGTGAGGCTTGAACTCACAACCTCAGCACAGCTCCTCTCAGCACTGCTCTATAAGTACTGTACACTAACCAATCATGCCACTGGAGCTGATAATGGTGCTTAGGTTAATAAAGGCAAGGAGCGACCCCAACGAATTTTCAGTGCAGCTGAGAGCAGGTAGCAACACGTGTTGTACTTGGTGGGGTGGATTCTTCTTAAGGGTTCCAGGCACCATTTGACCCTTTTGTTCTTCCCTGTGTAATAACAGAGCTGGTTACGACTGCCTGCTTCTCCTGGCACTTTTTTTCCATCTGGGGACATATGTTAAAAAGACTTAACCTGATCTTGTCTCATTTTCAGCCTTTCAGCCAGCTCAGGGTGCAGGGAGGGGGTAGCTAGGGGCTGGGTGCAGGCAGGGTGGAGCTCAGGGTGCAGGGAGGGGATAGCTAGGGGCTGTGTGTGGGCAGGGGGGTAGCTCAGGGTGCAGGGAGGGGTAGCTAGGGGCTCGGTGCAGGCTGGGGGAGCTAAGGGTTCAGGCAGGGAGTAGCTTGGGGCTGTGTGCGGGTGGGAGGGGTAGCTCAGGGTGCAGTCAGGGGGTAGCTCAGGGTGCCAGGAGGAGGTAACTAGGGGCTGTGTGCGGGCAGGGGGGTAGCCCAGGGAGAGGGTAGCGAGGGGCTGTGTGCGGGCAGGGGGTAGGTCAGGGTGCAGGGAGGGGGTAGCTAGGGGCTGTGTGCGGGCAGGATGGAGCTCAGGGTGCAGGCAGGGGGGCAGGGAGATGAATGTAGTGGAAATTTCCAGGGGCAGGTATAAATATGCAGGCAAGAATCAGCCTAGAGATAAGGAGGTTAGTTCAATCAGGGAGGATGAGGCCCTTGTCTAGCAGCTGAGGTGTGAGCATCAAGGGAGGAGAAACTGCTTTTGTAGTTGGCTAGCCAGGCACAGAATTCCCACTACATTCATCTGACAAAGTGGGGATTCACCCACGAAAGCTTATGCTCCTGTACGTCTGTTAGTCTATAAGGTGCCACAGGACTCTGTCTCTTTTTACAGATCCAGACTAACACAGCTCCCCCTGTGATACTCAAAAAGACAGTGTCCCCTGCTGGGTGTACATCACTGACCTCTCCTTTCTGAGCACTGACTGCCCCTCTGTTTCCTTGCCTCTCAGTCTGAGCAGATGGGACCTTTCCCTCCAGTGCTGGAGGATTCGCCCTTCTCATCTACCCTTGTCCCAAGCAGCACAGCAGGTGGGAATCTTACACGTACCAAGGTGACTTCAGAGGAGAAACACCCCCAGACCTTGCATTCAATTGGCACTTGCCCCTCTCTCAGCAGGATTAAAACTCCTGCAGGGCCACATGCCAGCTAGGCATGAGCAAAGAAGCAGGGTTGAAAGAAAGAGCCTGGAGATGCTGGGGATTGAACACAGGGCCTCATACATGCAAAGTATGTGCTCTACCACTGAGCTACATCCCCCAGCTGGGCTGCAAGTTACACTCAGAGGTGTCCTATTTCCAGAGCATCCAGTGGCTTAAGAGCAGCATGGGAGACACATTCCCTCCTCTGAGGGCCAAACCTGCGGTCCTGGAGGCTGCTGGTTCTTAGGGGTCACTTTTCAGCAGGTCCAGATTCGATGTGTGGGGCAGAGAGAGTGGGTGCCCTGGACTCAGGGTGCAGAGATACACTCAGCCCTCTCTCCTGCATTGGGTGGAGGGTGCTGCCACCTCCTGCTGCAAGGGAATGGGAGGGGAGGGGCCCTGTGAGTCGCTCGGCACCTGACTCTGGTGGCAGAAGTAGAGTGGGAAGCTCCAGGTGTTTCTAGGATCTGCTCTTTTCACCTGCCTGTGAAGTCCAGCTTTCCCCAGCACATTCACTGCGGTGCAATTGGGTCACTGTTTCCATGGCTGAACAGCAAAGAATCACTCTCAGTTTCCCTTCTAGCTGCAGCAGGATAAGCCTGTGTCAGTGGTTAATGAGGTGGATCTAGTTGTTATTCATTCCCCACCTTGACAATTCACACAGTCCCTTTCCTACTCAAATTCCCAGCACCTCAGTGATCCTGGTAGCAGGGGTTGGGTCCTGAGATTTTTGGGGTCCTTTTTACCCTCCACCTGGAGTGAACTCAGCTTTTCCCCATCCCAGACAATCCATGAAATAACAACAGGGGCATAAAGAAAGAGGGGAGGGAACATCTCACGGCCAGGGCTGGATGTCCCCAGGGCCCCCTGCTTGTCCATTGTTTCCATGGAATTTGGCCCCCTGCTTTGCACAAGGGACAGAGAAAGATCTTGCTGTTCCTGTGTCTGTGCAAGGAAAATTGTGCTTCCCTAGGAAAGAGAGGCGGGAAATGGCCCCATGGTGGGACAATATCCTCAGGATTAAGACCTAAGGACTCAGGCTGAGAACTGATAGAACTGCACTCATCTGGGATTTAACAAATTGTCTTCCATGGAGCAGGGCCAGTTCCAGCATTTTTGCCACCCCAAGCGGGGAAAAAGAAAAAAAAAGCCACAATCAGCGGCAGCTCTACCTCTGCCACTTTTGGCAGAAAGTTCTTCCCTCCAAGAGGGACTGAGAGGGCCAAATTGCACTGAAGCCTCCTCTTTCCATTAGCCGCCCCAGGCACCTGCTTGCTGCTCTGGTGCCTGGAGACACTGGGACGATGGGAGAATCAGGAAAATAACATGGATTTCTTTACATTGCAAGTGAAGAATAACTAAAGGTTTTTTGGTTTAAAGTCACTTTTCCCTGACTAGGAATTGAACCCAGGCCTTGGCAGTGAAAGTGCCAAATCCTAACCCCTAGACCACCAGGGAAGGTGATGACACTGTTTTGCTTCTCTCTTATGCTACACTTTCTTAGGCTGCTTTCTATCCAATTTCTGAAGCTGCTCCATTGTCCATTCCCTGAGGGGTTAAGAGCAGAAAGTGCAGGAACCCCTGTACTCAGGGTCACAACCTCAGCCCAACCCAAGTCACTGAAACAAACTCAAATGATGCTTCTTCCAGCAGGATCACAGAGCCACACAAAAAACCCCATGAGGAACAATCCTCCTCTGCCTTCATTTACCCCATCGCAACCCTCTCAGCAGCCAACTCTTGCAGGAAGGACTGAGCTGATAAGAGCTCTGGCATAGAGACCAAGGGAGGGGTGTTGCTCGCCCTGGGTGTGAGCTGATCACATTCTGACTCTGTGTAATGGGGCTCTGAGCTTTGCCATCTTGTGAGTTCTGAGTGCTGAGCCCCCCGGACCCTTCTGCTGGAGCATGGGGATTGCACAACAGCTGCAAGCCCTTTTCCCGTCTCCTTGTCCTCCTCGGCTTCCCCAGACCTTCCCCACAAATGGTTCTATCAGGCGCTGGAGGGATCTACGGACCTGCAGGTTTCCCTCACCCACCTCTTAAGGCAAACAGTGATTCCCTTCTCTGACACTCCTGGACCTGGGCTTCTTTTGAGTTTTTCCTCAGGGGACCTGATTCCCTGTGAAAATGTGTGTGTGGCGTGTGGGGAACTGGCTTGTCTGCCCCCCTCTCTGGGATCTGAGAAGCTTTTTCAGACTCTCTCCCACTAGATGAGTCCAACAGCAGCTCCCCCTCGTAGGAGAATCCTAAATTTCACCCTCCCACCCTGGTTACTCTGACCAGCTGATGGTGGCTGCATGCTAAATCAACCCCAGCTCTCTGGGCTAGAAAGCAGCATCTAACCAGCCTTGTGACAGCTCCAGTTTGCTCGCTGGAGACATAACGAACCAGGAAAGAAGGCAAATATCAGGTACGTCTACACTATGGGATTATTCCGATTTTACATAAACCAGTTTAGTGCCACGTCTTTGGCAGCACTGAAGGACCCGCCACAGAAGTGCATCCGGGTGAGTAAAAATTAAAAAGGCGCCTCTAGCCAGGGAAAGGGATTCTCGGCCAGGGCTTGTGGGGCCCCTGTGGGGCCCGGGGCAAATAGCCACCCCAGGGTGGCCCTGCCTAAAAGTAGTGGCCACCAGAGCCCAAACAGTAGACCCACCCCTGCCACTCGAGGCCACGCCCCTGCCCAACCCCCTCTCCCCAAGGCCCCGCTCCTACACTGCCTCTTCCCCCAAGACCCCTCCTCCTGCTCACTGCTCTCCGTCCCCTCCCCCCCCTCGCCCTTACAGTCATTACAAAGTGGCAAGGCAGAGCCCTCCCATTTTTAAAAGTCCTGGGGTGTTGTTCCTCCCTGTTCAGGCACCCCTGGGGCCCTGCACTTCACACAGCTCTCCCTGATTTCAGCTGTTAGTGAGGGAGCCTCACTGCTAGTGCAGACTGGGCAGTTTGTTGCATGAGAGACACTGTCCCAAAGCAGGACTAATGCTTAGAGCTGGTTATCAGTGATTTCAGATCTGTTGGTCTGCAGCAAGATTCTCCATTGAGTCTTAACCAGCTCTGTTATTACACAGGGAAGAACAAAAGGGTCAAATGGGGCCTGGGACCCTTAAGAAGAATCCACCCCACCGAGTACAACACTTGTCGCTACCTGCTCTCAGCCCCACTGAGAATGTTTTGGGGTCAATTCTTGCCTTTGGGAGGAGGGATAGCTCAGTGGTTTGAGCATTGGCCTGCTAATCCCAGGATTGTGAGTTTAATCCTTGAAGAGGCCACACAGTGATCTGTGGCAAAAGATTGGTCCTGCTAGTGAAGGCAGGGGGCTGGACTCAATGACTTTTCAAGGTCCCTTCCAGCTCTAGTCAATTATTAAAAAAAAATTAACCTAGGGAACTGGGAGAAAACAATTAACAGGTGCTTCAGTGGCACAACTGGTTAGCACACAGTGCTGAGAGGAGCTATGCTGAGGTTGTGAGTTCAAACCTCACCTGGATCACTGGTTTTCATTAACCAAGTGGCATCACCCTCTCATTTGGCCCTGTGGGATGTAGAATTCCAGCCCTGGGACACTGAGGAGGAGAGGTGTTAAAAATGCCCCCTTCAATTATTACCTCGTCTCCAGAGCACAGGTCAGAATCTACAATCCTTTCTCCCTGACCAGCCCCTGTGCCAGGATCCCTCAAGCAGAGCCTGGAGTCCTGCCCCTGGCGTCTGTACTATTGACAAAGACTAAGTGACAGGGACAAAACACTCAAATCCCGCTTGCTGCGGGGAGCCAGGTTTGCTCTTCAAATTCTGTCGTTGGTACATTTCCAGGTCTGGGAATGTCCCACAACAGCATTGAATGGGAAGCTGCCTGCAGAACAGTGACACTGCACAGAGTTCCTGCGGAGAAGGGGTGGGAATTAGTAACATTTTGAGGATCGTTTGGGAAATGAGCCTTTGCTGACAAGGTTTGGCTCTGTTCATATTTCACCTTCAGGTGTTATGTTGAGGGATCTTTAGTATATTTTTGGGAGGTTAATAACTATCTCCTCAACTTTATTTACTCAACTTAAAAATTGGTGTCACTTGATCTTTGCATCTCCCTGTGACAATACAGCTGACACGTGCGGCTTTCTACAGGGGGGTCATGATGTTAAAGTTGAGGAATTCAGTCTCTGTACTTCTGGGGGGGGGTGTTGCTTTTTTACAGCTGCCTCACAGCCAGGCACACCGGGCTGTTAGCTGCACCCACGGTCCTTGCCAGGGGCCCCTGCTGAACCCTGGGCAGCTGCACTGCCGTGCTGGGGTGACTCTGCAGGTGGAGAAGCTGCTGTGGAGCAATGTAGAGCAGGTGCAGGAAGGAGACGGGGTCACTATTCACATTCTGAACTGCACAATTTTCCAAATTTTGGAAAAGATTCACAGACTTAAGGTCAGAAGGGACCATTATGATCATCTAGTCTCACCTCCTGCACAATGCAGGCCCCAGAATCTCACCCACCCACTCCTGTAACAAACCCCTAACCTATGTCTGAATTATTGAAGTCCTCAAATCGTGGCTAAAAGACCTCAAGGTGCAGGGAATCCACCAGCAAGTGACCTGAGCCCCACGCTGCAGAGGAAGGCAAATGTCCAAGAACAATTCTAAGGGGAAGGTGAGTGCAGCACAATGACACTGGAGATGCCCAGACTTCCAATGGGGGCGGCGTGGAAATTAATAATGGGAAGATCATTTGCAAAATTAGTCGTCACTGACAAGCTTTGTCTCTGTTCCTATTTCACGCTATGGTGTTAGTTAGAGGAATCAGTACAGATTTTTACTATATTAATTAAACACTTAATTTTATTTAACCAAGCCAAAAACTTAGTGTCACTTATTTTTTCTCTGTCCTAGCAAGAATGAATTGAATTTTGTGACTTTCTGGGAAGTGCAGCGAGATTAAATGTGGGGAATTCAGTCTCTGTGTTTGTGAGCTGATGTTTTCCTCTCACAGGTCAGTGCCTGCATTGAAATACCACGAGGGATCTAAGGGCTGGTGTACGCTGGGCACTTTCACTGGCAGAGCAACATCTCTCAGGGTGTGAAAAACCGACATCCCCAAGCCCATATAGTTAAGGTGACCTAAGCCCGGGTTAGATAGTGCTAAAGAAAAGGAAGATTTCTTCTATCCATGTAGCTATTACAGGGATGGGAAAACCCCTCTAGTCACTGTTTACTCCAAAGTGCTATAGCAGTGCCACAGCAGCGTTTTAAGTGTAGACAGAGTGAAAGTAGATCTGGCTCCAGTTCACACTGTGGATGCTCAGGCACTAAGACTATAATAGTAACAACAACAACAGCACTATGCGTTGCATAGTTGGCAGGATTTGAACCTGCGCAGGGAGACCCCAATGGATTTTGAGTCAATCGCCTTAACCACTTGGCCACAACTATTTGACACACATTTGTTGCCCTACATGATGATTCAGTTCTCACTGAATTGTCACTTCAAATTGTTTGTTCAGACCAGATTCCCCAGCACACTCATGGCTGCATTAGTGTAAGAGTGTCCTTGGCTGAACAGCAAGAATTCCTGCCTATTTCCCTTCCTGTTGGAGCATGATCAGAGTGAGTTTGTGTGAATGACATTGCTGTAGATTGTTGTTCATTCCCCACTCTGACAATTCAGACAGTCCCTTTCCTAGTCAAATCTCCAGCACATTGTTCCAATAGCAGGGGGCAGGATTTCTCTGGGGCACTGAGGGCTGGTGCGTGAACTCAGTCTTGCATTCCACCCTTGATGTTTCATGGACTAACAGCAGCAGCAGAAAGAAAGAGCCGAGCCAATATCTCCCTGGCAGGGATGCAGGTGCCACGTCCCCTCTGTCTGACCATCGCCATTGCAGGAGAGAAGAGGTCACTGGAATCGAATGCCCTGGCTCAGACCAGAGACACAGGAAGATTTTGCTGTTCATGGATCTGTGCAAAGGAAATTTTGTCTCTGTGTGAAACTGAGGTCGGAAATGAAATGTCCACATGGTGGCCCGATGCTCTAGGGAATGTGGGTGAAGGACTTGGGCTGAGAAATGATTTAACAGGGGTTTGTTTCAATGTATTGCCCTGATTAAAATCTATGGCTAAAAGGCAGCCACTGTTGTTAGTACTTGTACCTATGTAGGGACACCCCAGTGGGTGTCAAGTCCATTGTATTCACCAGGGGCAGTCGATTATTTTATCAAGGTACAAATTTCTTGGTCAAGGTCTAGACGCCAGAGAAAACAATGCACGGCTGATAAGAAGAAGTACATCAAAAGATTTTGCAGCCACCATGGGCATAACTATGATGTGTCGTGTTTCACTCTTTATACCTGGCGCCACCTCCTTTCCCTTTAGCCTTGTAGTTGACCAAGGGCAAAACTGAACATCTCCTCATATACCAGGGAGTGTTTATGTCCATTCCTGTGAGCTACACAGGGGTTTGATGTTGCTGCTTTCAGTCCTCTGGCTCTGGCGAGATAAGGCACAATTCAGGCTGTCCCTGAACTGAAGGAGGAAGATCAGTTTTTGACAGGGAGAGGGACGCCTCCTCTTAAAGGTGTTTGTCTGTCTGGCAGTCCTGGTCCCCAGGTCTCGCCCGTGGGGCTCCAGCAGTTTTGGGACCAGGTCACTCCCTTGGCCCCACCTGACGCTCCCAGGAGCCCCAGCAGTGCAGCGGAGCTGAGCAGCATCTGCCTGCTCGCTCCAGTGGCTGCCGGCCCCTCCCCATGGCAGGGCAGGGTGGGTCAGTGCCTCCATGCGCTGCCCCCGTCCCAACCCCCTGCAGCCAATGGGACACTGTGGGGGTGATGCCTGCGGGCAGCAGCACACGGAGGCCCCCCAGCCCGCCCCGCCTTGGAGCCCCAGGTAAGCACTGCACCCCTGACCCCCTCCCAGAGCCTGAACCCCCATCCCTCCCCCTCCCCCTTCCCAAACCCAAACTCCCTCCCCGAGCCAGCACCCCCCCACACACCGCTGCCCCCAACTCTCTCCCACAGCCTGCACTCTCTCCCTCCATACCCCCAGCCCCCAAACTCCCTCCCAGAGCCTGCACCCTCACCCCCTCCCCACATACCTCCTCCCACTCCCAAACTCCCTCCCAGAGCCTGCTCCCCCCTCCACACACCCCTGCCCCCAACTCTCTCCCAGAGCCTGCATCCCCTTCCCACACACCCCCTTCCACCTGCCCCCAATCTCCCGCCCAGAGCCTGCAACCCCACCGCTCCTCCTGTTCCCGCTACCCCCTGCCCCAGCCCAGGGCCTGCACCCTGCACCCAAACTCCCAGAACCTGCACCCCAGATCCCCTCCCCCACCCAAACTCCCTCCCAGAGCCTGCACCCCTCCTGCACCCCAATCCACAGCCCCAGCCCAGGACTTGCACCCTAGACCTCCTCCCCCACCCAAACTCCCTCCCAGAGCCTTAGGCAGGTTTCGGGCAGAGTTTTGGGGGGCGGGTTCTGGGCAGTATGAGTGACATTATTGGCCCACTGGGAGGACTGGAGAACTGGCACTGGCCCTAAGGTAAATTGTGGTTGAGACCCTGCTTTAAGGGATTGGAGCAATGCTGGAGAGACTGACGGGCAGGGAGCTGGGGAGCTGTGTGTGCCCCAAGGAGAGTTGTTGTTGTGCTCTGGTGACATGGAGCGGGGGTGGGGAGTTTGTAAGGTGTGGTGTTTGTACAGAGATAAAGTTTACTAACCCCCAGGTTAAAAACTGTTCCTGCTCTTGGCTATAAATGATACTTTTTGTTGCAAGTATATGTCAGTGGGTGAATGTTTCTCTGCAGGGTAATGGGTTCCTAGTTCCAATCCAAGTGATTCCCTTTAAAAACTTTTTGAATGAAAATCGATTTCCAGACCCATCTCCAGTATGTTCAGGAGTTCGCTGAAGGGCGAGGGGGGGGGGGCTTGAAATGAATTTAAACACTCAGCATTTTCCTGTGCAAATGAATAAAGACCTAGCAGAGCTGTCCAGCAGCTGAAATCAGTTCCAGTCCTCGGCGTCTCTAAGAGGGACACTCGGTAGCTGAGGCAGGTGGGACACCTCTGTGGTGATGACAGGTGAAAAAATGCTGGATTCAATGAAAGCTGAGCCCATAGGAGGGGAAGGTGAACGGCAGCACCACACAGGGTCATAACACTCAGACACGGGGCTTCGCTGTCACTGCCCCTGTGTTTTCCATTATTTATATCCTAAGGAACACACCCTCCCCCTCCCCCCACACTGTCACACACAACCTTCTCCCCTTGAGCCCCATCCCACCCCTACCCCCCTACCCCACACACGCCATGGGACACAGCCTCTCGGTGACTCACCCAGATGGGGGCTTGTCTCTGCATCTCCCCAACAGGGGAGCAGAGAGCCGAAAGGGCCACAGGAGACCAATGGAGCTAGGCAGGGATAGAAAAGACTTCCCCTCCCTTCCCAAGAGTCCTGTTAATCTCACCCATGGGATGTTCCAGCACCGGGTGGGATCAAAGCACCAACCTTCCCCTCAGCAACGGAAGGGGGAACCAGCTCTATCACATGGAAGGAGGCTCCCCACCTCTGCTGCTGCCATCCTGCAGCCTTTAATATGGATTTGTTTTAGCTAATGCAACCCCCCCACTCCACTAATCCATCCATGAAACATGGAGACAAGCTCCTGAAAGCAGGGTCCAGTGGTGCAATGGGTTAGTGCCCGGTACTTACAGAGCAGTGCTGTGTGGAGTCATGCTGAGCTTGTGAGTTTAAACCTCACCTATAGCACCAGTTTTCTTTAAGCAAATGGCTTCTGCCAATCATTTTGCCCTGCAGAAAATACAGTCGCAGCTCAGAAGACACAGAGGTCCCCTTGCTTTACAGAGAGCAGGGCAGATTCCACAGATCTACCAGGCTCTGCTCTCCACCAGCCGCCTGTGTCAGGAGGGGTCAGGCAGAGCCCAGAGCACTGCCCCCGACTCCCCCTCAGTCTTTGCTCCCCAAATCACCTGTGTGCTCACCCTCTTCGCTGTGAGACTCAAACCCTGCCTGGCTTTCTGTATGTTGGGGTTTTTTTGTCTGTCGTGTTGATGTGCATGTGGGTCCTGTGTGATTTTTGTGGATGCCTTGCATAGTTTTGTGTGTGTGTGTGTGTGTATGACTTTTGCATGCAGATTGTTTTTTGCTAAGTATTCTTTTGGTATGTGGTTTTTGTGCTTTCCTGTTGTGGGCTTTTGCTGTACCTTTTGGTGTGGATTTGTTCTATGTTTTGTGTGGCTTTCCCTTATGTGTCTATGGCTCTGTGTGCTGTGCGGGTTTGGTTTTTGTTTATGTCTGTGTGGGCCTGTGCAGTCTGTGATGTTCTCTTTCTCTCTGTTTGTATCTTCATGTGTAAATTCACTGGAACTTTTCAAACTCTCCACAGCTTTGCCAATTTTCACCAGGAATTTTACTCATTAACAAATTCTCACTTGTTCCCTACCAGTTGGTGACCATTGCCCCAGGGTCCTGTCAGTCTCAGGGTCCTGATTTCCCATTGACCCTTCCCACTTCTATTGGGACTGGGAACTAGCCAACCTAAAAAACCCCACTCAGTTTTAGTAAAGGGCCAACAGTCCCCTTACACAAGCTGGCCCTGTGAGGGAGGGAGAGCTCAGTGGTTTGCGTATTGGCCTGCTAAACCCAGGTTTGTAAGCTCAGTCCTTGAGAGGGCCATGTAGGGATCTGGGATAAAAAACTGTCTGGGGATTGGACCTGCTTTGAGCAGGGGGTTGGACTAGGTGACCTCCTGAGGTCCCTTCTAACCTTGGTATTCTATGACAGGGTCACCAATGTTCAGAGACACTAGCACAAGCTGGTCCCATGGTGTAATGGTTGGCATGCTGAAATCTGAGTTCAAATCTCAGTGGGACCTTGTGGTAAATCCCTGGAGATCCAAGTGCTTTCCTATCTCCAGCTGTCTAAGAATGAGTTGTTTACCTTGTGCTGAGTGACTCATACCCACTGGAGCCAGGTCTTTGGTTGGAATGGGGTCTAGAAGTGGCTATGGTTTGACTGGGTGTTTGGGATTTCTGATGCCCACAAGTTTGGCCCTTGTGCTTTCTACCACACTTTTCCTCTTGCCCACATAGCGCTTGAAGAAAGGAGTGTCAGGGCCAGGTTTCATAGTCAGGGAAAGGCAGGAGGGAGGAAGAGTCCCAGGCTGGAGCCCAGCACACCTCTCCTCCTCTGGGCACCTAGGACAGAGGCGGCTGGTGCTGACAGCTCCAAGGGAAGGCTTAAAAGCCACAGAACAACAAAGGGTAGGGAAAGAGGAGGGGAGAACCATGCCTATGCGTGGCCAGCAGACAGCCACAGAGACGCACAGACAGGCTGCTCCCTGCTCCCTGGCATGCCGAACCCACACTGAAAACCACCCACAGACCAGCATGCAGGGCGGCTGCTGATGCTTTTTGGCCAACATCAGAAGATGGTAGGAAAGCAGGGCCAGCCCCCCTGGTGGGGCCTCTTACCATTCCCACTCAAGGTGCTCACTTTGGCAGTGGGGCAGAAGATTTTACCCCAAGAGGCTTTTCCCCAGCTGGCGAGAAGCAGAGAAACACCCAGGCTCCAAAGGTGCCATGTAGCAACCCCCTCCAGCACAGGGACAGGCGCACACTTGGAAGAGGGAAACTGCTCCACACGCTAGCCCGGGAGCCCACCCATTTTCTTTGGCAAGTCAGGAATGGCAAAGGTGAGACTGGAAGCACCTGGGGCTCATGCCCCAGCCTTTGTGACACCCAACCCCCAACTCCTTCCCGGGGCTCTAGCTGAAGCCAGAGCATTGGCCTGAGCGGCCAAGAAGAGGTTCCAGCCCTGAAGGGAGCAGGACTTACAGCACAAAGGTAAAATTGCACAAGCACAACCACAAAAGGACTCGAACCCGCAATCTCCTGATCCGAAGTCAGACGCCTTATCCATTAGGCCACGTGGTCACAGGAACAAAACCTTTCCAAGCCCTTCTTTGGAAAAGGCAGACACTGTGTTTCTCAGGTCCTCTACTGAGTGGGGCCGAGACTCTCTGGACACAAGAAGTCGAGTTCCCAGCGAGATGTGAGACAATTCTCTGGAGCCAGGTACAGGACTTTGGCAGGGAGGCTCTGGCATGAGGGATTGGGGTGCAGCGGACAGACCGGCTGTCTAGGTGCTTAGATTTGGTCTCACTGAGGAGGAGAAGGAGGAATCCTGCTGACAGGCAGTGGCTGTGGAGAAAAAGTGGGATGTCCAGGCTGCTCAGGTCTCCTTCTTCCAGCTCCTCATCTGGCTGAGCTGCTCCACCGGCCTGGACAAGTCCTCTGCATGCACAGCAAATAGCCCAAGAGCCATTTCTGCCCAAACCTGTGCTGGGGGGTGAGCTTCTGTCTTCCCTGTCCCATGTGCCCTAGAGCAGACCACTAGATTGAGAGAGACAGTCAACAACTATTAAGGCTAAGATTATATAAAGGGGGGTCACAGAATCTGTGACTTTCAGAGATCTCAGTGACATTTTCCACCTCAGCCCTGGGGCAGCAAGACTGGAGCTGTCGGCCGGTGGGGGCCTCACAGCTATCAGCCACCAGTGTTGGAAGGGGCTCTCACAGGCCCATGCCACCACGGATGGACCCCACAGCTCCCAGCTGCTGTGAGTGGATCCCAGAGCTCCCAGCCACCACATGGGACAGGGGGACCCTGGAGCTCCCAGTGGGGTGACTGGGTTATAAAGTCCAGTCAGTGGTGCTGCAGGGCTCAGGCAGGCTGGTTCCTACGTGTCCTAGGGCACCGCGCTGCACCCTGGAAGTGGCCAGTAGGTCCCCCCTGCTGCGCCGCTGACCAGGAGCCGCCCAAGGTAAGTCTGCACCCCAACCCCCTGCCCCAGCCCTGAAGCCCCCCAAACCCAGAGCCCCCTCTTGCACCCCAGAGCCCTCACCCCCCTGCACTTCAACCTCCTGCCCCAGCCCAGAGCTTCCTCCCACACCTGGAACCCATCATCCCTGCCCCCACCCCAGAGCCATCACCCCGTCCTGGACCCTGACCCCCTGCCTCAACCCACAGCCCCCTCCTGCACTCTGAATCCCTCGGCCCCACCCTGCAGCCTGGAGCCCCCTCCTCCACCCCAAACCCCTCATCTCCCCACAGCTCCCACAGGCAGACCCTGGAGCTCCCAGCAGCCATGGGTGGCCGGGGAGCCCCCACAGCCCCACCCCACTGCGTATGGACCCTGCAGCTCCTGCGAGTGGACCCCAGAGCTCCCAGCTGCTGCGGATGGACCCAGGGTTTCCCAACAGGCCTTGATGGCGGGAGGACCCTGCAGCCCCACGTCATTGCTAACAGACCCTGCAGCGCCGAAGCCCCTGGAGCTCCCGGCCGCCCCAGGCAGGAGAGGAGCCCCCAGCGCTCAGACACCGCAGGCAGAGCCCGGAGCTCCCAGTCACCGGGGGGGGTGAGGAGAAGCCGCAGCCCCCGGCCATTGCAGGTGGCCCCGCAGCTCCCAGCCGCCGCGGGCGGGCTGACGCCAGAGCCCCCCGCTGCCATCGGGACCCCCCGGCCGCCCCGGGCAGGAACTGTCACCCCGCGACCGGCAGGAAACAGCCGCGCGCGGAAGCGCCTCGCGCCCTGTGACCCCCCCCCCGGTGCTGCGGCTTCTCGCGAGGCGGGAAGCGGCGCCGCTGCTGCGGTCTCGGTTCCTCCGCCCGGCAGCGGGACCCGGCCCCGCGCGCTGCTTCTCGTGGGCGGCGCTGAGCGCACAAGTCCCTGGCAGCTCCTCCCCGCATCGCTATCAGACAACGTCACCAATGGGAGATGAGCCTGTCAGAAACATCAGTTGGGGAGGGCCCAATGGGAGACCAGCTTTCAGAGACCCGCCCCACGCCAGGGCCAATGGGAGATCAGCTGTCAGAAAACGCTAGGCAGGCCAAGGCACCAGCCAACCAGGAACCCCCCCTGATCTCAAGCACCCAGACAGCCCCACCCCCACCTGTCCTATGCCCCACTGCAACAGCCACCATCAAGGACGCGTGTGTCACTCCCCCAAACAGCCCCCAAAGCAGGAGTCGCAATTTCCCACCCCTAGACAGACTCTCAATTTACATAAGAAAAACTCCACCAAAAACAAGAAAACCAACCTACCTTCTCCCACCCCCAGCCCCTTCCCCATGTCTGGCGACACGCTCCCAGCTCAGGGTGACATCACACTCCCCGTCGGGGCAGGCTCTGCTCAGCCCGGCTCCCCACAGCCTGCACTAAACATGTGGGGCCCAACCCCAAAACTTACTCATATTTTACCCCAATGGTCTCAAACTGCCGCTTTTAATATGCAAATAAGGTGCTGCCACACTCAGGCCACTCCCCAGCTCTCCAGTGGAGCCACCCGGCAGAGAACCAGGTTATATTTAAATTAGCCAGGACGTAGCTCAGTCATTGCCCTCTGCTCCCAGCAGGTGGCGCCGGAGAGCTCCGAGCTCGCTCACTTCCCTTTCACGCGTCGGCTTCAGCCCCTGGGTTACAAACGCACCAACCGGGGAGCAGGAGGGCAGGGCTGCTCCAGGGTGACCAGATGTCCCATGTTTAAAGGGACAGGCCGGTCCGGGAGGACTTTTTCTTATATAGGAGCCTATTACCCCCCCACCCCCGTCCCGTTTTCCACAGTTTCTTCAATGTCACCCTATGGGGCAGCTCTGCGGGGACGGACTTGCACACTTGGGAGCCATCAGCCGGATCTGCATGCCTGGGAAGCTGCGTCCCTCCAGAGGCGCTTGGGAAGCCAAAGGGGCCGTGGGTGAGTTTGTGATGAGGTGAGTGTGAAGTGTGGAAGGGGGAGGGTGTCAAGAGGAGGTTTTGAGAGGAAAAAAGGTGCTGCTGAGCTGGTAGGGGAGGGCAAGGTCCCAGGCGGGTGTTGTGTGAGGAGCTGTGTAGGCCCGGAAAGGCGTCCTGCTGGGCAAGGGCAGGTGAGGAGGGCCAGGGCTTTTCCCAGGGCTGTTGCTGCGGCCAAAGCCTTTGGGAAGCAGAAGAGGGCAAGGGGTGTTGTTGCCTGCTGGGGCCCATGCGACGGTGTAGGTGTACGCTGACCAAGGCTGGTCTGTGGGAGCTGGGGCCACTCACCGTGCCCCTTTCCTCGTTAGTATAGTGGTGAGTATCCCCGCCTGTCACGTGGGAGACCGGGGTTCGATTCCCTGATGTGGAGGCTGACCCCTTTTGAAGGGGGGACAAAGAAATCCCTGGCCTGCCCACCACATGCCTTGCATTCTCCTTCAACGGCCACTTCTCTTCGCACCCCGCACTGATGACTTTCACCTCCAGAGAGACAATGACCTCGCAAGGACACGCTCGCCCTAGCCAAAGCCTCCCCCGGGGCCTGCATGTGGGGACACGTTTCAGAGCGGCAAAGGGAAATAGGCTGGCCAGGGGCATGAGGACAATGGCCCAGACAAACGGGGAGGGACTTGGTCCAGGGGTGGAGGAAGACAGAAAAAGGGACAGGCATGGGATTGGCTTCCTGTCTTTTTTCCTTTGCTCAGCATTTGACCTGTGACTGTAATGGGGAGACTTGAGAAAGACCTGTGGCCGCCGGCGAGGTAGGAGGCCGCCCCCGAGAGCGCAGAGCTGAGCATTTTGCGCTAGGCTGCTGCCTGCGCCCCCAGCATCTGGCCGTGATCGTACAGTGGTTAGTACTCTGCCCCGTGGCCGCAGCAACCTCGGTTCGAATCCAGGTCACGGCATTGCTTTTTGGTGGGGAGGGGCTATCCTGCAGCACGCCTCGTGGCTCAGTCTGATGGCGTCCGTTTGCAAAGAGAGCCATCGGCCGGTCCACTCAGCACTGCTATTATAAGTCCTGTGCACTAACCCATTGCACCTCTGGTGCCCACCTGAGGGTCTTGTCTCCTTGATTCATGGATGGATTAGGGGTTGAGGGGGTTGCATTAGCTAAAACAAATCCATACTAATGGCTGCAGGATGGCAGCAGCAGAGGTGGGGAGTCTCCTTCCATGTGATAGAGCTGGTTCCCCCTTCCGTTGCTGAGGGGAAGGTTGGTGCTTTGAGCCCACACGGTGCTGGAACATCCCATGGGTGAGATTAACGGGACTCTTGGGAAGGGAAGGGAAGAGAAGGGAGGGGAAGTCTTTTCTATCCCTGCCTAGCTCCGTTGGTCTCCTGTGGCCCTTTCGGCTCTCTGCTCCCCTGTTGAGGCTGTGTCCCATGGCGTGTGTGGGGGGGAGGGGGAGGGTTGGATGGGGCTCAAGGGGAGAAGGTTGTGTGTGACAGTGGGGGGGGGGGAGGGTGTGTTCCTTAGGATAGAAATGATGGAAAACACAGGGGCAGTGACAGTGAAGCCCCGTGTCTGAGTGTTATGACCCTGTGTGGTGCTGCCGTTCACCTTCCCCTCCTATGGTCTCAGCTTTCATTGAATCCAGCATTTTTTCACCTGTCCTCACCACAGAGGTGTCCCACATGCCTCAGCTACCGAGTGTCCCTCTTAGAGACGCCGAGGACTGGAACTGATTTCAGCTGCTGGACAGCTCTGCTAGGTCTTTATTCATTTGCACAGGAAAATGCTGAGTGTTTAAATTCATTTCAAACCCCTGCCCCCATTCAGCGAACTCCTGAACATACTGGAGATGGGTCTGGAAATCCATTTTCATTCGAAAAGTTTTTAAAGGGAATCACTTGGATTGGAACTAGGAACCCATCACCCTGCAAGGAAACATTCACCCACTGAGCTATACTTGCAACAAAGAGTGTCATGTATAGCCCAGAGCAGGAACAGCTTTGAACCTGGGGGTTAGTAAACTTTATCTCTATACAAGCACCACAGCTTACAAACTCCCCACCCCCGCTCTGTGTCACCAGAGCACAACAACAACTCTCCTTGGGGCACACACAGCTCCCCAGCTCCCTGCCCGTCAGTCTCTCCAGCGTTGCTCCAATCCCTTAAAGCAGGGTCTCAACCTCAATTTACCTTAGGGCCGGTGCCAGTCCTCCAGTCCTCCCAGTGGGCCAATAATGTCACTCATACCGCCCAGACCCTGCCCCCCAAAACTCCACCCTCCACTTGCCTACGGCTCTGGTAGGGAGTTTGGGTGTGGGGAGGTCTAGGGTGCAGGCCCTGGGCTGGGGATTGGGGTGCAGGCTCTGGGAGGGAGTTTGGGTGCAGAAGGGGTGAGAGGCTGGTCTCTGGGAGGGAGTTTGGGTGGGGGAGGGGTTCTGGGGTGCAGGCTCTGGGATGGAGTTTGGGTGCTGGGTTCAGGCTCTGGGCTGGTGCAGGGGGTTGTGGGAACAGGAGGAGGCATGGGGTTGCAGGCTCTGGATGGGAGATTGGGGGCAGGCAGGAGGGGTGTGTGGGAAGCAGGGCCGGCCTTAAGCCGATTTGCCCGATTCCCCTGAACTGGGCCCCGCCCCTGACAGGGCCCCGCGCAGCGTCTCTCCCGGAAGCAAAGCTCTGCGTCTCCTGGAAGCAGCAGCTGTTGCTAGGCAACTAGAGACGCTGGCCGGCTGAGGCAGAGGGGGCCCCTGGCTGTACTTGCAGGTCAGGAGGGGGGAGGGGGGAGAAGGCACATGTGCATTGCAGCCTTCCTTCCCCTCCCCCTCCCCCACCCCCAGCACTCACCTGGAGGAGACGCCGAGGGGGCTTCTGGTCTGTGGGAGACAGGAATCTCTGCAGTGCACCTCACTCACCTGAGCAGCTGCTGGGGTTTCCAGCGGTGAGTGTCTGACCCTGCGATTCCCCGTAGGGTTGTAATATTGGGTTGGTTTTGTGGTTTACGTGGTGTTGCTGTTTGAGGGTGAGTTGGTGCCTGCCTGTGTCTGTTTCAAAACTAAAGTTGGGATCATGTAACCCAGGAAAAAAGCCCCAAGCCGGTACTTAGTGCTGTGAACTCCAGGTGAGAGAGAGAGGGAGGTTTGGAGGAGGAAACCAAATACATCAAGAGGGGAGAATGCGAAAGGTCTGCAACAGGGCAGGCTGAGACTTTTATCTCCCTTCCCCCCCCTCCCCACAGGAGGGGAAACTGAGGCACTGAGTGATCAGATTCCCCTCTCCAAATTATTTGCAAAGGAGGAGGACGGGGGCTCCTGTCCAAACCAGTTCCCTTCCCATCAACTCTGCTTTCCCTGCTGCAAGACCGCTGTAGGGGCTGAATATTTCCATTAAACTATGGCTCCTTCATTTGCCCTGCAACAATGAAATAGACCGGCTTGGTGGGGGGGAATAGCCACCCCCCTAAAGCTTTGTGGATATTAAGGTTTTTTTGGGGGGGTGGGGGCATGATAATATTCTAAATCAATCAAATGCCCAGCTCAGCTTTCTAGCCATCCAGCAGCTTTAGGGCAGGGAAGGTAGGTGCTCTTGGTGCAGAGTGGTCGCAAAACAGGGGTGAATTTAGCGGGGGTTTGTGGGGTCTGCTTGAAATCTCACCCGATGCAGCCACACAGAATCATTGGCAGCGCTGGGAGAGGCCAGGAGTGGAAGCAGGTGCCCTGGGGGTGGGGGGACATTTGCCCTCAGTCCTGGGCTCTGGGATGGACTAGGCTGGGTGGTGGGTTCAGTCTAGTCTTCCAGCCTGTTGCTCTCATTGGGGTTTGTGGTTTTCATCTGGCTCCACCAAAAAGATCAAACAAGCCCAGTAGAAAAGGGGAGTGAGAGAGGCGGGAAGGAGTTTGTAAGGGGTTTAGGTGACCCATCAGCGAAAGAGTAAAACCAGAGTTTGACTGGGTTTCCCCCCAGCCACCACTCCTGCAAACACTGGGCAAGGGGCAGCTCCATCCCCCACTGAGGCTATGGTGAGGGACAACAGGGGAGGAAGGAAGCCACATGGCAGTCCCTTCCCCCCAGCACCTCCCTCCAGCCCCCAAACTCTGTCCCAAAGCCTGCACCCACCCCTCCGCACTCCCTCCCAGAACCTGCACCCCTCCACCCTTCCTGCATACCACCCCGTGCCCCAGCCCAGAGCCTGCACCCAGCACCCAAACTCCGTCCCACTCAGCCCTGGGCAAAGCTCCTTGGTCTGGATCCCAGCCCCTCTCCAAGGGTTGCAGCTGTCTGGAGGTGCTGCCTTCCACACCTTCCTCATTCACACCTCATTCATTCAATAGGGCAATTGATTACAAAGTGGAGAGAAGATCTTATTCTACTACCTTAGGGGCCTGCTATAACATATTACTAAGGTTCAATACAAAGTCATGTAAAAGTTATACAAAAATGCATAATGCAGAGATTTATCTACAACTCCATTGATTGACTGCTGTGTGCAGTAATATAGTGACCCCTGGGTCTTTGAATAAGGCTATATACTGCGGGGGGGGGGGGAGTGCAGCAGCGAGTCGGGGGCGAGCGGGTGGGCAAGTGGCAGGTGGGCACAGAGGTGAGCAGTGAGCCAGCAGGGGGTTTAGGGGTGGGCATGGGGGTTTCTGGCAGGGGAGGGAGAAAGTGAAAGGAGGCGAGTGGTGGGTGGGGGACTGACTAGGAGGGACGCAGCAAGTCAGTGGGGGACTAGGGGGTGAAGAGGAGTGTGATGGTGGGGCCGAGCGGGGAGGGGGTGGGTCCTATTTTACTGCTGTGATCTGGTCACCCTATGTGTGCCAGGTTTCAGAGTAGCAGCTGTGTTAGTCTGTATCTACAAAAAGAACAGGAGTAATTGTGGCACCTTAGAGACTAACAAATTTATTTCAGCATGAGCTTTCATGGGCTACAGCCCACTTCTTCGGATGCATAGAATGGAATACTTCTTTTTGCCTATGGGTGCCGTTTCTCCCCCCTCCCCCTCAAACCTTCCTCTTTGGCCCACAGCTGTTTTGATGGGGTGGCGCTGAGGAAGGAGGGTTTGTTTCTGCGAGGCGAGCAGCGCTGGTGGGGGCAGTGTTTCCATGGGGCTGGGCAGTGCTGGGGGGAAGGAGGGGGCATAAAATAAACATTATTGAAGAAAATCAGTTGTACAACTATCAAAACAAATTATTTTCCTAATATGAAAGTGAAAATCTATAATTAATATTCTTTTAGAATGTGGTGACTTCTATCAATATGGGCAAGAGATCAAGAGATATTGGTAGAAAGTACCCAAGTGGGAGTAAGAAAAGAGCCATATACAATATTATGTAGTAATATATAATTTTGTTATTATGTATCTAGTCATGGAAAGTAAATAATACATGTAAGAAATGAAAGGTGGTTTTTTTTAAGTGTTTTTTTTTTAAGTCATCCCTGCAAGGGCCCCGTCAAAACTGTTCGAATTGGGCCCCGCACTTCCTAAAGCCGGCCCTGTGGGCAGGGATGGTGCCTGTAGCCTCTGTTTGCCAGAAGCTGGGAATGGGTGGCAGGGGATGGATCACTGGCTGATTACCTGCTCTGTGCATTCCCTCTGGGGCCCCTGGCACTGGCCGCTGTCAGAAGACAGGAGGATACTGGGCTAGATGGACTTTGTGTCTGACCCAGTCTGGCCGTTCTTATGTCTCCCTTGGCGCAGCAGTGACACCCAGTGGCCAGTCAGAGTAATGCACAGAAAGTGTTTCCCTTGGTGCAGCAGTGACACCCAGTGGCCAATCAGGGTAACACACAGAGCATGTTTCCCTTGGAGCAGCAGTGACACCTCGTGGTCATTCAGGGTAATGCACAGAAGGAGTTTCCCTTGATACAGCAGTGACACCCAGTGGCCAGGTGGCGTAATGCACAGCGTGTGTCTGCCTTCTAGGAGCAGTGACCCCCACGGACCAGTCACCGTAATGCACGGAGTGTGTTTCTCACCAATCTGGGTAATGCACAGAGCATGTTTCCCATGGAGCAGCAGTGACACCCAGTGACCAGCAGGTGGCATCAGACTCTTCTCGTTTGGTGGGGGACTGAGGTGGGCTAGACAAAAAAAATTGGGGGGCTGTGTCCCCCATCACCTGGCCCCACACTTCACGGGGGCCATGCCTCCCATGCTTCTGCTCCTTCCCAGTTAAAGGCCAGGCTCATCTCCTCTCCCCCCGGCCAGGGGTTAGAGCAATACAACCTTTATTAAAATAAAATAGTAAACGTGGTTTACTTTAAATAATCTAAATCTGTCTAGGGTCCACACACGTAGCAGAGGATGGTTTTGATCCATTGATCTCTAGGTTATAGGTCCAGCACGCTTCTGCTGCACCACTCTGCTGGCTTTTCATTTCTTTGTCACCCAGCTGCCACTATCAGGATTCTAACTTATGAGCTCACACGCTGGCAGGCAGCTGCGCAGGCTGCTAGGCAGCTGCCCTGGTCACAGGATTTTACAGCTTATAGAGGGTAAAAGGGATCTATTTGGGGTTTGGACCCCATTGGGAGCTGGGCAACCGTTTTAAGATCAGGTGGCGTAAGGAATGCGTAATCTGCAATAGCCCCGATTGGGGGTAAAGGTCTTCAGTGTGTGGAAGGGTGCAGGGTTAAATTCAGTTTAACACTGCTAAATTTGGTATAAATGTGTAGTGTAGAGCAGGCCTAACAGGGATCTCTGGGGAACAGACGTCATTGCTTTAAGAGCGGATTGCTTACTGCGTACATCTCTTCTGAAGCAGGTCAGCACCTTCAGCTCTTGCAATGCCTCCTGCTTGTGTGTAACTGTTCCGATGCATCATTCCTACGTAGCCAGTTCCCGTTTGTTAGTCCCACCTCTATGAGTACGAGCTATGGAAGAAATATCTGATTGGCTGAAGGGGTGTTCCTCTGTTAGTTAGAAGAAGTGATTGGTGAAATTCGGGAAGACGTTTATTTGTAACAGAAGCTAAAGAGGGCATTTTAAAAAGTTTCTTCATATGTTAGGTGCCACAATGAGACATGCATACAGTGTGCTGTTTGTCAGTCTCGCTGTCTCTCTGATCATAGGGAAATTTGATGTATTAAATTACACATTGTAACCACTAAATATGGGCGCTTTAGACGTTAGACTATAGCCTTGGGAGGTTGTTTTAACACAAAGTGATTGGTCTCCCTAAGTAGGAGGATGAGTTAAAGTGCTCTTTCCTGAGTGTAAAGCGAGTAAGCAGTATTGCTTTGATGCAGTTGTTGTCTGTTATTGATGATTTTTCTTTCTTCCCTCTGGGGGTTGTAGAAGGGAAAGAACACAGACTGAGTGGTTAGTTTGTATAAACTACATTAAAAACATTTTTTTGAAATTGGTGTTTAAATTTTGTTTCTGATGTGTATATATAGAGAAGGGATGTAGTGATTGTAACTAATATTATTGCTTCTGTATTGTGGGAGGATGTGGGTGTTTTTCAGCAAGTTTTCCAATAGCATGAAGAAGAAAATGCAGTGTAAAATACAACAGTTTTTATTTAAACAGTTGCTTAATTGAACTTCTAATTGCTTGAACTTCTAAGTCCACTTTTTTTATGCAGTGTCCCTCTCTTTTGTCCGCCCTCGTTCTAGTTTAAAGTTATAGGCTCAGGGATATTAATTCTGCAAGTTCTCTCCACTTTCCACATTTTCTTCTTTTCTCCACCCTCTCCCCCATTTCGAGTAGCCCCTATTTCTACCCCTAATGCTCTGCCAGTTCGTTGGTATGCAACTTTCTCGGAGCCTCTCTGAGCCCTTAGTACAGGCTGTAGGGTGGAAGTGCGGGAGGAGAAAATGGGACCCACAGAACCCCTGGCAGGTAAGGGGACTGGGAGAGCTTGGTTTGGGAAGGAGGGAGGAATGGGGGAGAAGAGGCAAATAGGGGTGCACACAATCCCTACAGTGGTGGAGAGAATGGGGGCCCTGAAATGAAGCGAGGGGATAAGTGGAGGTACACAGAACCCCTCGTCCTATGGAGATTGGAAGAACCTGGCATGGGGAGTACACAAAGACCCCGGCATGGGGGAATAGAGGGAACACAGAGTCCCTGCCATGGGGAAGTGGGAATGGGAGTGTGAACTGAGCCTTTGGTGTGGGAAGAAGTGTGGGGAACTTGGTATGGGGAGAATAAGGGTGCAGAGATTCTCTGGTAAGGGATGAGATTGGGGGAATTTCAGGGAGTCCCTAAAAAGAGTGGGATGGGAGAGGGCACATAGGGAGCTTGTAGGAGTGAATTGAGGGGTGCTGGGAGCCTCGGGGGTGGGCAATAAACTCGACCTGTACAAACTACAAAGTGTGCTCCCCCCACTTCTGTGAAGAACGTGGCCATCTGCTGACAAAAAAGCTGTTTGCAAAAGGTACGATCCATTTTCTTTCGTGACCACTTGTTTTAAAAAACGAGTCATTACGACGTTAATCAGGGTAGCCGGGGACTGGCAGCAGGGAGGGTGTCTTTGCAGGAGAAATGGCCGGCGCTTAGCTAGAGACGTGCTTTCGAAAGGGATTGTTGGAGGACGATTTTGGCAAGGTTTTCTTCCAATCAGGCACCGAATAGGTGGGATTGCTTGAATGCAGCTGCTGTCTGGTGCTGATGCCCGCTGCTTCTTCCCGCTGGAGAAGCGGGAGGGAGACAGCATAGACTGCGGGGAGGGAAGGTTGTATTAAACGAATGAATGAAAAAGCTTTAAAATATGACTTTTTAAATTATGCTTTGGGAAGTTTATAACAGCTGGTTTTGTTTCTAAATCTATAGAATACTTAGTTTTTCTATGCGTTGTTGTGAGGGGTTTGCTCACTCAGCCTTTCTTTTTATTTGTTTGTGATGTGGGATTTTGAAAACCAGTTTAGAAATCAGTGGGAATTGAGTGTCCAGATCACTTGTATGGCTTTGAAAATTCTCCTACAGGCAGCTTTAAGCCTTTGCCTTTTCCCACTTTTCAGGAGAAAGAGACTGTAGTTAAATACCTGTTACACCTCTACAGATGGTTACCGAACACTCTCCAGGGAAGCAAACGTGTACAGTATGTGACTCCGATGGCAGCTCTCTCTAGCTTTCATTCCAGACTATTTGGCTAGGCTCACTAACAGTTATTGATATTTAGATTGCTATGAATTATGGGTGCTGCTGTTTCAAGGGGGAAAATCGTGGCGATATACTTGCAAAACTAGAGACTTGCTGTCTCCTGGATACACCGTGCACGGTGTTGAGGAATTGGGCTGAGAGCAGCAATTGAACCAAATCCTGCTGCTCAGCCTCCGCTTTGCAGCATTTAAATGGTTGAGGTCAGGGCCGCCCAGAGGATTCCGGGGGCCCGGGGTCTTCGGCGGCGGGGGGCCCCACTTTGGCGGTAAGTCGGCAGCGGGGGGCCTTCCGTTCCGGGACCCGCCGCCAAAGTGCCCCAAAGACCCACGGCGGGGACCCCCCTCTGCCGAATTACTGCCGAAGCGGGACCCGCCGCCGAAGTGCAGCCCCCACCGCGGGTCTTCGGGGCACTTCGGCGGCGGGTCCCGGAACAGAAGGACCCCCCCCCGCCGAATTACCGCCGAAGATCCGGCTGCACTCCGGCGGCGGGTCCCGCTTCGGCTGTAATTCGGTGGCGGGGGGTCCTTCTATCCCGTAGAGGAAGGACCCCCCGTCAGCGAAGACCGGAAGCGAAGAAGCTCCGGGGGCCCAGGCCCTGCAAGAGTTTTCTGGGGCCCCCGGAGCAAGTGAAGGACCCCGCTCCAGGGGCCCCGAAAAACTCTCGTGGGGGCCCCTGCGGGACCCGGGGCCTGGGGCAAATTGCCCCACTTGCCCCCCCCGCGCGGCCCTGGTTGAGGTTGCACTAGTAGGATGTAGGGGTGCCGAGTTTCCACTATGCTGGGGGGCTGGCCCCCTCGGGCTCCCTCCAGGCCCCGCCCCCACCCACCCCTTTCCCCAATGCCCCACTCCCGCATTCAACTCCTCTCCCTCCCGCCCTGTCAGCGGGCAGGAGGCGCTGGGGGAGCGAGAGGAGGTGACGGGGGCGGGGGCTGCTGCTGGGCACTAATGACCCATCTGGTTTCCCCCCCCCCGCCCACGGATGCTCCAGTCTCGAAGCAGCCAGAGGCGGTGCCTGCCCCCGGTCACGTGACACGTGAAGTCTCTAGTGCGGAGGAACCGGAGAGAACCAGCTGCAGCCCCGGGCGGGCAGAGCTCCGCCGGGCCGGGCTCCGCCTGCGGGGAAACGGGCGCGGCACCGGCGCGTAGGGTGACCAGACGTCCCGATTTTATCGGGACTGTCCCGATATTTGCTTGTTTGTCCCGCATCCCGACCAATGTTAGGTCGGGACACTGGACAAACAAGCAAAGGCTCCGGAGCCTGGAAGGGCTCGCGCCCTTCCCCGCCCCGACTCTGCCTCCTCCTTCCCCAATTGGATCCCTCCCCAAATCCCCGCCCCCATCCCCGCCCCATTGGCTCCCTCCCCAAATCCCCGCTTCTTGCCAAGCACACCATGCCCAGGAGACGCAGGGGAACGTGGGGCCGGGGTGAGTGTGAGTCCGGCCTGGCCCCGAGCAGGCAGGACTCGGGCGCGGTGCCTGGATGGAGAGTAGGGAGTGGCCTGCGGGGCCAGTCGGTGGCTATTCTCCCCTCTTGGGCAGCGGGACACGGGAGCAACCGCTGCTGCAGCTCCCACTGCCGCGGGGGGAGGAAGTGGCCAAGCACGTGGTGCCCGGGCCTGAACCCGGGCCTGCTGCGGGGACCCAGCAGCACGCACACTGTGCCCCGCCACTAGCCAGTCGCGTCTGGGCTGGCTGCCCAGCTGGTGCAATCCCGCGGCGGAGGCATCGGCAGCCCAGCCCCGTTCGTTCCCCTATGGGACCCGAGCAGGATGGGGGGGCTGGGGCCTGCTGCCCCCACTCCAGGGCCGCCCGTGGGATTGCACCAGCTGGGCAGCCAGCCCAGACGCAACTGGCCAGGGGCTGGGCGCGCGGTGTGCGTGCTGGGTCCCCGCAGCAGGCCCGGGCTCGGGGGGTTCATGGGCACCAGAGCCGCAGCCGCCAAGTTTTGGCCAGTGGCCGCTTACTCCCCCCGGGGATGTGGGAGCTGCAGCAGCGGCTGCTCTCAAGTCCCGCTGCCCAGGTGGGGAGAACAGCCGCCGCCGCCTGGCCCCGCAGGTCACTCTGAACTCTCCCTACAGGTACCATGCCCAAGTCCTGCCTGCTTGGGGCCAGCCCGGACTCACACTCACCCCGGCCCTGAGCTCCCCTGAGTCTCCCGGGCCTCCCTCCAGCGCTTGCGGAGGGAGAAGGAATTGGGGGTGGGGAATTTTTTTTTTGCTCTTCCGCCATTTTTCCCCCATTGCCGCCCCCCCCCCGCGTCCCGATATTTGACCTGGGTGATCTGGTCACCCTACCGGCGCGTGGCAGAGCAGAGCCTGTGAGAGGCGGGGCAGGTTCGGGCAGTAACAGCAAGAGGGTTTGATTGGTCGGTAGGAGCTCCACATGCTAATCAGGAGGCGTGTTTCTGTAAATAGCGACATAAACATCCTCTAAGGGCCAGTGCGCTAAAGCTGCCTCGATTGTGCTTCATGACATGGGGACCTGGCTTTAGATTTGTGTCCTTTAGTTCGCTGGGGGTGAAACCCACTGTATGAAAACACTCACCGTGGGGTAAAAGCGTGTGCGCATTAGGGTGGGTTTGTAGCTGAGCAAAACTCTGTTTTCAAAGATTGTTTTTAATGTTTGTGATTAAGGAAGTGTGGTTGAAAGTGTCTGATCTAGCTAACCAGCAGGGGAAGTTACATTGTTTCTTTTAAGCATGAAGTAAACACCCAGTGTTGTTTTCATAGAGTTGCTCTTTGCTATTGATGACTTTTCCTGTTTTCTTTTGGGGGAGCCAGCAGAGGGAGAACACGGACTGAGTGGTTAAACCTTGCAAAGCAAATTGAAAAATATGTTTTTGGGTTTTTCTGTTACATGAATCTGTTTACAGTTTTTGCTGATAGTCTATTTCACGGCACAACTTAAATTTGTTTTGATAGGATTTGGAAGAGAAGTAAACCTAGTTTGCAATTGGTGTTTTAAAGATTTCTAGTTCAGGATTTACTAAAAAAATTTTAATATTCTTTTATGCTGCTGTATCTTTTTCTCTTGTAATCTTTGTCAGAATTTAGGTAGGGTCCCGTGTCAGCAAGTTCTCTTCCTTTTCCACTTTCTTCTCCGCTTCTCTTTTCTTCCCTTCCCATTTTTCTGGAAGCCCCTAGTTTTACTCCTACTGCTCTGGCAGGGGGTAGGCAGTTTTCTCTTGGCCCCAAGCCCATCAGACAATCCACACAGGATCTGAGAGTTGCTATCACCTGGCCCTATAGTGGGTAGAAGGTGGAATGGGGAGAAAAGCGGCTCACACAGAGCCCCTGCCATTGGGGAGAATGGGGGACCTTGCTATGGGTGGAATCAAACACACACAACCCCTGCCATGGAGAAAGACTGGGGAACCCTGGAATGGGTGGAGGAGACAATGAAGGGCATGGGGGAGGGGTTTACATGAGGGATTTGCATATATCAACATCTCCCATGACCCACTGGGTGTTTTCCTTCCCATCTTATTTCTTCTCTTTTCTGTTACTCTCTTTTTTTCTGTCTGAGGTAAATGAAAAATCCACACCCTGAGAGACGTAGCTGAGCTGACCTAAACCCTCCTACAGTAACTCCTCACTTAAAGTCGTCCTGGTTAACGTTTCGTTATGTTGCTGATCAATTAGGGAACATGCTTATTTAAAGTTGTGTAATGCTCCCTTCTAATGTTGTTTGGCAGCCGCCTGCTTTGTCCACTGCTTGCAGGAAGAGCAGCCCGTTGCAGCTAGCTGGTGGGGGCTTGGAACCAGGATGGACCGGCAGCCCCCTATCAGCTCACCACTCCCCTAAGTTCCCTGTGCAGCAGCTGCCTGCAGTTCCCTCCCGCCATGTGCTACTCCTGCCCGCTGCCTTGGAGCTGATCTCCAAGACTCCTGCTTGCTGTGCTGGGGGAGGGAAGGAAGAGGGGGGGCTAATGTCAGGGTGTCCCCCTACCTCCTGCACCTGCACCCTGCTTACCCCATCTTCCATAGAGCAGGACTCAGGAGGGAGAGAGCTTGCAGCAGCTGGGGTCTCAGCAAGCTGATCTAATTAACAAAGCAGTGTACTTAAGGGAAATGTGCATATCTCCCTCCATTCCTGCTGCCTTGCAGAGTGAGAGAGTTAACCCTTGAGGGCTCAGCCAATTGCTAGTTCATCATTTAGCAGTAAGGGAAATATCCCACCCTCTGACTCCTCTACCTCAACCAAGCTTCACAATCATCATCACTGTGTAGCAGTATTAAATTGTTTGGTTAAAACATACTCTGTGTGTGTGTGTGTGTGCACACAAACAATCTTTTGTCTGGTGAAAAATATTTCCCTGGAACCTAACCCCTCATTTACATTAATTCTTATGGGAAATTGGATTCGCTTAACATCGTTTCGCTTAAAGTCGCATTTTTCAGGAACATGACTACAAGGTTAGGTGAGGAGTTACTGTATAGACTGCTAGTTGTAAAAGCGAGAGGGGAGAGCACAGACTGAGTGGTTAGGCTTTGTATACTGAATAAAAGAAGGAGTTTTTTCAGTGTACCAGAAATCTAGTTATGAGGAAGGTTAGATATAATAGCTTTTATTTAGAAACTTGCATAACGCTTAGGTGCAGATAGTTGGTTTTCTTTTTGCTGGGGTGGGTTTTTGAGGTAAATTCATTAGTCTGCTTGAGTTTCCTTTCCTAATCCTGAAGTGGATTGAGCCTCTAAATCCTTTACTCCTCCCACTCCCTCCCAAATGTGAAGGGGAACAACCTCAACCTTTTGTCTTATTCTGCTTTGTAGGAGAAAGATGCTCTATGTAAATAGTCTATGAATCCATTTAGG